>NC_091064.1:62423854-62725480 GCF_000393655.2 Nicotiana sylvestris
GGCTGCCCTAGTGCCTTGCCTATAAGGGCATCCTAACTTGACTCTCAAGTCAGAGGGGAAGAGATAAAAATATAGAAAATTGAAACAGCTGCTCCTTCTCAAAAAAAATTCTGAAACAACCTCGAATTCCTGGCATTTTCCTGAAAAATTACTGAAGTTACGCTCAGATTTTTGTTTTTCTGGTCCTGATAACTTAGCTCGAACCACTGAAGTTCGTGGTTTGCATTTTTGGTTAAAAATGGCTTGAGTTCTGGTATTTCAGAGTCTTGTTTGGATTTCTATGGTTCCTACTGTTCCATTGCTGATTTAAGGGTTGGTTTTGAATCATTTGGGTCCTGGTTACTGAAATCTAGGTTTTGTTTGTTGTCACTGTGCATTGCTGAAACCAGAACTGAGTCTTGCTGCTACTGATTTATCCTGACACTCCCATTTGATTATCTTATTTTGTTGCTATATTTAGGTACTCTATCTTGAGCTCTACTAAACCTGTGAATTCAGATTTGATGCTTGAAATGAAGAGTGGGATTTAGAGCACAGCTTCAATTAGTGTTATGTTCCGTTTGCACAACACTGTGTTATAGTTTCATTTCATTCCCTAGTTGATTTCTAGGTGATCTGAGGACTGTTTAACATTGCTTTAGTAAAGGTTTAGTTGGTCCACGAGTGATATACTTATGCTTAAGTTCTATTGGAAATAATGGATGCTTAGTCTAAGAATGTTTAGTTCAAATGTGGGTCGGTTTGACCTATATGATTCTGTTGAGTTATGAACTATTTGGGAGCTTCAGCTATTTGTTCTTTTTGATAATTCTAGTTTGAGTTCTGATGAGGGTACTTTGTTTGTTTTGTAATATTTTCCGCTTAAGTTTGTTAAATGCTAAGAATGATCGTAAGTAATTATTTGTTAGTCACCTAGCTCGAGCAAATATTTTAAGCAGTATGAAATGGTCTTTCGAAAATAGTTTTGAAAAACGAACTTCAGCATGATTACATGATAATTACTTAGTTTCAAATTTGCATATTATTATATGTTCATTTTCTGCTGAAGCATGTTAAATCCGAAAGTTGAGTAGCGAATTATGTGTATGCTTCATGAGATCGATTTTAATCTCAATATATGTGTAGGCCGTTTTGTGCCATTGCAGGGGCTCGAACTTGGGTCCCAACATGGTGAGTTGCTCAAATTTGGCGTCCTGGTCCTAATCCATGTTGTTAAGGAATTAGCAAGCTTTTGGTATGGGTTGTTGGGTTTCACTTCGAGCCCAAAGCTTGCAATGGCTTTCTGCTTAATTTTAATTGGCATATGTTAAAATCTGATTGTTTCTGTTGTAAAGGTTCGATACGTGGATATTTGAGTATTCAACTTGTGCATGCCTCATTGAATTGGGCTTTTTGCTTGGGTTTGGGTGGAACTCGCCAGGGGTTGATAATCTGGCATCTCGGTGATTGCTTGAGCCATTAGGCCTCACGACACGCTAGGCCCGAATTTTGAAAACGAAATAAAATGGCTCTCACTTAGTCTCAATTTTGATTCACATTTGAATCCAATCGTGGATTAAAAGTAGTTGTAATTTTTTTAGCCTCAGTTCATTGGCGGATCTTTGTAATTGATTTTGAGGTGTGCCATGCCGAACAAAATGACAATTGCATGGCCCTCGCTTAGTTAATATGAGAATCCTTAGAACTCAAGGCGTGCCATTTAGTTGAATTTCCATGGCCCTCGCAAAGTTATAAACGCGTAGTTGTTTTAGGCGCGTTGCTTTAATAATTTACTTTCCTAAACTCGGGTGCACATTTATGTGACCCAAATCTAAGTCTCAACAATGTTAAAATATGCCAAAGACCACGGGTGCATTTATGTGACGTGGTTCAAAACATATTTTAAATAACGTTGCAATCTTTCTAAAAATGAATAAAAGCGGTTGATAAGTTAAAATTGAACCATAGGCTAAAATGTGTTTAAAATTAGATAATTAAGCCGAATATAGCAGTTGAGCGACCGTGCTAGAACCACGGAACTCGAGAATGCCTAACACCTTCTCCCGGGTTAACAGAATTCTTTACTCGGATTTCTGGTTCGCGGACTGTATTACAGAGTCAACCTTTCCTCGATTCGGGATTTTAAACCGGTGACTTGGGACACTATAAATCTCTCAAGTGGCGACACTGAATCTTTTAATAATATGATCCCGTTTCGATTGTCCTTTAATTGAAAAAACTCCTTTACACCCTTCCGGGGTGTAGGTAAAAAAGGAGGTGTGGCAATATGCACGTACTTATACTTGCGATTACGTATCTTGTTAGTTGATCACAAAGTGTCATCCATACGCAGTTATGTTAATCTCCACCAATGGTGTACGTAAAATTCAAAGGTTTCACCAAAATCAAAAGAAGAGATCAAGATCACCTACGTTTAGTTTAGACTATAGAGCTATCTATTACGTTAAAGTCTTATCAAAAAGGGTTTTATTTATATCAAGAATTTGGTAAATAATATAAAGTTAACTGAATTAAAGTATAAAGTTATAATAACTAACAGATGAAGTCTTCTCCTTAAAGCATCAACCGTTGTTTCCGCAGTTCTTGGTATAGTGATGAACTTCGTTGGAGATATGACTTTTGTATTGCAATATGAAAAAGAACACTTTAAAGTTCAATAGCAATAGTTGAACAACATCCAATGACTGCAGAACCAATGATAAATGGAGAGGGAACCATTGTTCTTGCATGAGCAATGATTCTAGGCAATGCGATGAACAATCCTGCAGTTTGTGAACAAATTAATGAGTTTTGACAATAAATATTTTACAATAAAAGGAAAGGACAGTTCTTAGTGTAAGAGTTTTCAACTGTTAGTCATGATAAACATACCAAGAATAATTGCCATTAATACAAGATTATCGTGAGAAAGAATGGATATTGATTTGGCTATAATTGTAGACATTTCAATGTCCCACCTGAAATGATTGAAAACTATCTGCTGAAAGAGAAAGAGTGAAAGAGCAGAACAGATGGCTTACTTTCAAGAAACTTAATCTGAATGGCCAAAAATGTACGGTGAAAAAGAAGTACAAAAACCCAAAAATAATACAGCCATTTCAAGAATTCATTTTCATGTTATGGATTTTCAGATCTTTTAGAAACGCTTAGTATCACACAGGAATGTTGACCACTATCCAATTCCTCCCAATTTTCTTAATATGCTCTTTGCTTCTTCATACCCATTTAGAAGGGAAAAACTCTAGCAAATGGGTTATAAATACAGGAAGGTGGGAGGAATTAAGTAGAGGCTAATTAAGTGAATTAAAGATGTGACCTTTTTCTTGTAACGGAAAAGAAGTGTTTATTCAGTTTTTCTTAGTAGAACATTTAAAAAAATGGAAATATTTAAGGAAATTGCCAAAAAAATAACAAATAAGATAAATAGTAATGCGGGTCAATGGAGGGTGTCACATCACCTATTCTATCCCCAACTTTATATATATACTAGGAAAGTTATCCGTGATTCACGCAGTTTATAAAAATGTGAGTTAATTTATGAAATAGTTTTCTAATAACAGAATATTACAACCAAATTATAATGCATATGTCTAATACATCAAAACTTATAATATTATGCAATATTATAGTTATTCATTTGAAACATATTAGGACATCTTAATTCAATCTAAGAAATATTTGAAAAAAGCAGATACTTCATTTGAAAATAAGTAGTGCAAAAGAATGGAATTCCAGTAAAGACCATAAGTGAATTCAGAAAGGAATATGAACTTAAACCTCTAAAAAAACCTACTTTATTTTCCCCATTCAAATTTTAATCTTTCGTGAAAGGAACCTAGACTTAAGACGACTATATCCAGGTGATAACAGTGGAAGGGGGAGTACTGTGCTTCTAATGGTTTGCTGCTTCTTTAATTGTTTTGCATCTTTTATCAACCTCTCTCTTCCGTCACTATAAAAAAAAAATGAGATTAGTGATGGAACATTAATTTGTATCACAAAACTACATAATTCCAGAGTAAATAGGAATTTTGTCGCTAAATGCCAAATTTCATCACTAATCGGCTAAGTCTTCGCTAATATTTCCAAGCTAAAACCATCTGCGACAAATTCTGTTGGTAAAATCAATTTCTTGGGGTAGTATTAATTTTCTCTATAAAATTTATAGGAGAAATTTAATGAGATTTAAATAGCATGAGAAAAAAGATGCAGTTCGAAATAAATTTGATTGAAGAAATACTCATAGAAATCATCAAGTCAAAAGTCAAGTGAACAATAAGAAACCGGTAAGAGAAAAAAAAAACAATATATAAAAGTATGGTGCTCAGAAGATCCATCAACACCTATCTTCCTCTTCCATTCTCCTTCATTGTCACAAAATTTGGTCAGAGTACTTTGCGTACCTAGACGTTCTCGGACCAAGGAAACATATTAATAATTCTAAAAAATGAACCGTTTCTTGGGGAATGAAAGGTCAACCATTTTTTAGAAGCTAAAAGGTGTCAAAACGATTGTTTTGTAAAGCCGCGCCTTTTAATGCATTTTCAGACACTTATAAACTTTTAAAATATAAAATAAATAAACAAAAAAGGCATAAAAGGCAAAAAAAATGAGAAAAAAAGATAAGTAGGAATTCTACTCTATGAGAAAGCCACATCACTTTCCTTTTCCCTTGCTTTATATATATATATATATTTGGCTGCATGAATTGAATTCAGCTTTACTTTTGTATCTGTACTAATTATTTTACTAATTATTGGAAAATAAATTTAACTTTTTATACAAAATATTACTGCATGAGTAATCTTTAAGTGAAGGGTAAAATAGTCACTTAGTTTTTGATGGACATTTTAGTAATTTAGTTTTGACTTAAAGGCTTCACACTTATAATATAGTATGATGAATCTAATGCACACATTGTTGTGAGTACGTGATTTTTGCCCAATAGGAATTACTCCCATAAAATCTAAGAAAATAAATTTTTCCCATTATTCGCAATTTTATAGATTTTTCGTAGGATTTTTTGTTAATTGTTTGTATTTTTCTGTGCATGTTTATTTTATTAAAATCGTGAAAAAGTAAAAAAATATCATGCATTGAATTTATGTTTTATTTTACAGTTTCAGGATTAATTAGTTAGTTAAAAATGAAAAATATAAAAATTGGATCATTTTTTACTTTTGCCTTTTAATTTGTTGATTTTTCTTTTTTTAATTTAGGAATGAGTAATTTTTATAATTATTGGGATTAGGTAATAGTTTAATTTTGTAATTTAGATTAATTTAGAATTTGTAGTTTAGAATTTAATTAAAAGAAAAAAGAAGAAAAGAAAAGACAATAAAAAAGAAAAAGGAATTGAAGAGTTTGTTTTAAACCCCAAATTGGGCCAATCCAGCTAGAAACCAATTAATTTCCAAACCTCCCCAATTTTTTACCAGGCAACCCCCTCTCCCTCCTCTTTCCAAATCCCTAAACTAATCCCTTCAAATCCCCACCAAGCTCCCCGAGTTTTGGATCTGGAAATTGGAGGAAAAAACCCTAGTTCTTCTTAGACTCATTCTTCGCCTTTCAAAGTTCAATACAGCTCAAGATTCATGTTAACCAAGGGTTCTCTTTTGTAGCCCTTGATTAACACGAGTTTTGGTTCAATTTTGACGGTCACAGCCTCTTGATCAAGCTACTGTACCTCGCCGAGTTTCTTTACCCTCCTTGTTCGTTGAATTCAGTCATTAGGCTTTCTGGTTAGCCAGTATCTCACTTCTTCCTCTTTGGTTTTCTTTTTCGATTTTTGTTTTATTCTTTTTCTGATTTTCTGATAATTCTAATGGTTTACTTGTCCGAATTCGGTTGAGCTCCGTCTGTTTTAATCAATTAAATGTTATTTGATTTACTATATACTTGCTTATGTTAGTTTCTTAGTTGTTTAGGATAGATTTAACATGATTTCTATTTCGATTCTAGTTCATCTTGCTTTTCTGTTTCCTTTCCTTCTTTATTTTAATTACATGATGTAAATTTTAGGGTTTTGTGATTCAGTTGATTAAATGCTCAATACCCATTCATCTTTCATTGTTCGTCTCTTAGAGTTAAGTCTGTCACTAGCCATTAAAATTGGATTTTTGAAGCTTATCATGAAATTGAATCCTTTCTGGTTTGTTTTAAGAGTTCAGATGTTCACCCTTTCAGTGTTATTTACTGTTTGATTGGTTTTATTCATACCTGTCTGCCTTGTCTTGTTTGTTAGGATTTATAATTGTTAAACACTCCTAGGGTCTTAATTGAGCAAATAAAAACTTAGGGGTCAATTTGGGAAATAGAGATAAGGACTTTCAGATAAATTTAATGTTGGAAGTTTCTAGAATAGGGGCAACTGGCCTTATTTGGCCAGCACAAGTTGCTGAGACCAATTAGGAGTCGACAGTTGTCCCATTCCGTTAAAAAAAGATGCTTGTGAAAGGGAATAATTTCCATTCTGTTTCTGCAGCACATGACACCCAAAAAGGGCTATATATGGACCCTTCTTTCACTCCAAAATTAGACTTTTATCCCTTGAAAAACACTCAAAGTCTCTACATAAGTTTTTGGTTAAACATTGCTTGAAATTACTCTTGGTTTTCACTGTTAGCAATAACTTAAAAGCTTCAATGGATTTCTGATTCATATGGGTTCAAAGATGGTCTAAGGGAGCTGAATTTGTTCTGTTGATTTGCTGATTTACACACTCTCCTGCTATTGCTGATATCCTCACCTTTTTTGCTCTAACTTTTGCTTCCAGGTACTTCTTGGACCTTATTGATATGTGAAGTTCAAGTTTGAAGTATGTAATCAAAGTTGGAGATTTAAATATTACCCTTGTTGAGTATCAGATTATGGTCTTCAGAATCTATCCCTATTTTCTGCCTTAAATTAGTTTTACTACATGATTTACTGTATGCATTCATGTTGTTGACAGTACAATTCATCTTAGGATTGTATTTGGACTTTAGCTTGTCATGTTGGTTTTAGTTTGGTTAAACTCTTCCTGTCGAGTATATGGTGTTTGGACTGTTATAGTATGGGTTTAATTTAGATGAGGAACATCCCCTGTTGGATTTTGTTTGAATTTGTTCAGATTAGTAGTGATGTTCAGTCTAAAGGTTAACTCCTACCATGATTTTGCTGTTTGGGATTTTGGTTTTAAGTATCTGAATGAATTTAGGAGCTACTGTTGCCATTGCAATACTTGATTTAAATGTCTGGAGTATCCCTATTGTTAGAATCACTACATGTATGAGTTCAACAACAGCTAGTAGTAGTTTCAACTTTCAAATGCATGTGGCCTGTAATTATTGAGTGGACAGTGCTTAAAATTTATGTAGTTTGGATCTAAATTAGATGATGAACATTTTTTATTTGCTTTAATGAAATTGGTTTAGATTAATTTAGATTAGTGTTTGAATTAACCATGGCATATCAAGTAGTTGACATGCTGCAGAATAACGTATTCCAAATGGTAAAGGCGCTTAATGGCATCCCTTAAAATGGCCAGGCCTGTTAAATGGCCCAAATGAGACTACCTGGCCCAAGCCAGGCTCGTGTGTCTCAAGCCCCCTTTCTTTCAATTCTGGGCTCATTCCCAAAGTGTAGTTATGGCCATCCGATTTCAATGGCCCAATGGACTAGTATGCTAGTCAATTTCATTAAAATAACCCATTGCCCAATTTGTTTACAACTAATAACTCCTTTAAGTTCAAATCATTCGCAAATGCAAGCACCTTTAGGCCTAGTTAAATATGACTCTTAAAAAATGGAGTGAGGTGTGCCATTTAATTATACCACCATGGACCTCACAAATATTATTACTAGTTATTAAAGTGAACCCTCGTAGAAAAGACTTTAGGCACGTGTTTAAAATACAATTGTGATTGTGTACACATTCGCGTGACATGATTACAATTCTAAAAACCAATTCGGAGTATGCGTTCGCGCAACTTTGAACAAACTTTCTTAATAACGAAATTGTCTTAATAGACCACTGATTTAATTTGGTTCATAGTTCAAGGTGCGCCATCCAATTTAATCATTCATGGCCCTCATATAGATCTTATGACTTAGATATAAAAATGACAAATTTTTGTAGTTAGCTTTAGGCACATTTGATATACTATCGTGGTTGACACGTTCGCGTGACATGACTACGATTTCTAAAAACAAAACTGGAGTATGCGTTCGCGCAACTTCGACCGAACTTTCTTAATAATAATAAAGCATTATTAATTATGGACATGTTCGTGTGACATGATTTTTGACATGCCAAACAAATAGGTACACATACACGGGACCTGTTTTCAAGATAATTTCTTAATAAAAAAGGCAAATGCACATAGGTTCTAAAATGAGTAATTGAATAATTTAACATGCCTAGTGTGATCAAAGTGACTGTGCTAGAACAACGGAACTCGGGAATGCCTAACACCTTCTCCTGGGGTAACAGAATCCTTACTCGGATTGTTGTGTTCGCAGATCGTAAATAGAGTCAATTTTCTCGATTCGGGATTTTAAACCGGTGACTTGAGGCACCATAATTATCCTAAGTGGCGACTCTGAATTTTAAATAAATAATCCTGTTTCGATTGTCACTTAAATTAGAAAAAACTCCCTTATACCCCTTGTGGGGGTGTGAAAAAGGAGGTGTAACAGCTCTAGCGACTCCGCTGGAGACAAGAACCCAAAACTTCTTGTTCAGGGTTCAAGAATTCAAGCTTGTTAATATGATTTTTACTTGGCTTTATTTATTGTTGATATTACTGTATTTTGTGAACCTTTTATGCTAATTGCTGTCTATTTACCACTTTGATATTATTTGAATAGTATATAACTGTCTTCTTACGCCACCCCTCAGAGTCTTCTGAAAATGGTGCACACGTTCGCGTGGCCCGCTTTTTCTATAGAAGTTATACCAAATAGAATGAGGTTGGGCCAACAGCAAGGCCAGGTAGACTTCAGTGCTCCCGATACGTTGCCCTCTCTTCGGCTCGAGTTGTCCGCTCGGGTAAGCCAGGTCTATAGCACAACCCCAGGATTTAAACCTAAAAAAACACAGCCTCATGTCGGATCTCTAGTAGGAACGTTTGTTTGCATCATGTGCATTTAACTTAGGGGACTCAATACAGGGGTTAGGTCTGTCTAGGATAGGTACCCAAAATAACACACCATCCTGATGCATCCTATGTGCTCTATGAACATTTTTTTTTCCAGCCTGCATGCTGGCCGGATAGGGAAAATAAAGCAAAAGAAAAACCAAGAGTGATGTAGAGAAGGAAATAAAGCCCTATTCTGAAAAATCCTCGGTATTTGGAAATATCCCGAAACTCTGCCAAAATTTTTAAAAACAAAAAGGAAAAGAAAAGAGTCATTTCAAAATAAGTCAACACTGTGTCCTTTTCAAATGTGTCAAAATTGACCGAACTACGCAGGTCTGATTCTCACCGGATGTGGGATACGTAGGCAATCTATATAAGGTTCGGCCTTATTTTTCGAAAAAAAAAAGAAAAAAAAGAGTAAATGGTCAAATAAATGTAGTTTGGGGTTTTGGTCAAAATAAGCCGATCCAACTTCGGTAATGTCTTAAGTCGTTCTTGCCGAGATGGCCTTAGAGTATCTTCAGTTGTCGAAGGACTATTTTCCTAAAAGAATGGACAAGTCTATCGGTAAAGTATCATTTTTAAATAAAGTAGTTTTCCCCGGTCTCAAAATTTATTTGGAATTGGGAAGGGGCCATGTTTGCAAAAACGACGATTTTCGCTAAAATTAGCATATACGGGAGGGAATCATAGTCCGTTGATTTTTCTTTTAGAAATTGAAAAACCTGTTTTACAAAAAGGGTCCACCGGAGTCAAACCTAACCTTAATCTCCCACAGGTACAAATGAACACTGCCTAGAACCCGTCAGAAGTGGTCATAGAACAGGCTCAGTTTCAGTTGCGTATGTGGTCGAATGATCTAGATGAAGATGGTCAGAAGTGGGTGAAAAAACAGTTGGGCGCCCTTATAAACATTTTGGAAATCAAACCACGGGAAGATCTAATCAAGGCTTTGGTAACTTTTTGGGACCCTGTCCACAATGTTTTTTGTTTCTCAGACTTTGAGATCACCCCTACTTCGGAGGAAATTGCCGGATATATTGAGTTTGGCCGGTATTTAAGGAAATAACAACTTATATTTCCAAGGGCTCCTTCGGTGCACAAGTTCTTTGACCTCCTAAATATCAGTAAACAGATGAAGAAGGCCCATGTAAGCAAAGGGTGTTGTTCTTTTTACTTCTTGTACTTCAGGTTCGGGCACTCAGCTGGGTTCTAAATGCATGAAAAGGGTTTGAGCAACAAATAAGATAAGGTCCTTTGGCAAATTCATCATCGGTTCGCTTTTATTGTGGCGTTTTGGGGGATCATGATATTTCCAAATGTGGATTTGGACAGTTGATATTCGTATGTCCAGAATTGCACAAATCCTCATTACCAAGAAGGATCATACACTTGTTCCATTAGTACTGGCAGACATATATCGATCATTGACATTATGCAAAGCTGGGGCTCAATTCTTTGAAGGTTGCAATACTCTTTTACAAATGTGGTTAATCGAGCATCTCCGCCATCACCCCAAATTCATGAGTTATGGTTCGAGCCCGGATAACTTCATTAAGAGTTATGAGGAAAGGGTGAAAGACTACGACGTGCCAAAAGGGTTTGAAGCCTGGGTCTCCCACTTGAAAGCTCTCAAAGCAAGTCAGGTCGAGTGGACTATAGGATGGCATCTGATGACAGAAGCCATATACATGACGGCTACCAAGGGTTACTTGAGGTTGATGGGTGTGAGGAGTATCCAGCCATATGCACCGCAAAGGGTCTTAAGGTAGTTAGGAAGATATCAGGTGGTGCCCGAAGATAAAGATCTAACCACCCAGGTCATTGAGCTACATCCAAAAGCTGCATTGCCCAAAACTTTGGTTCAGCAAGATTGGAAGGGTTACCGGTATCTGAAAAATGGCACCCAGGTACCAGATATTGCAAAGGGGGAAGTGGATCCAAATTATGCCACATGGTTTGAGAAAAGGTCTTGTGTAAACAACGAACCAGGGCCTAAGCCCGAGCCCGAGAGGCCTACCAAGAGACCTCACATTCAAGCTTTTGATGATAAAATTCAAGAAAGGTTGGCTTGGGGAGAAAAGGAGAAAAAATATCAAGCCGCAATTCACACCTTGGAAGAGAAGCTGAGAAAAATGGAATTTAATAATGATCTCCAGGCACAAGAAGCTGAAGGTGAAAGAAAAAGGTTGGCCCAAGAGAATGAAGCTCTCCGAGCCCAAGTTCAAAAAATGAGAATAGCAGCTAAGAACCCGGGCAGAAGCAGAAAAGATGCAAAGCTCATCTACAACCTTTTGCAAAAGGTACGTGACTATGAGGATGATTTGCAAAAGACTGAAGCCGAGCTAGGAAATGCCCGAACCAAGTTAGCTAAGAATGCAGAGGGACGGTCCAGTTTCGTTCGGCAACTAAAGGAGAAGTATGACAAAGGAATGGTGAGTATAAAGAAAATGGTCAATGTCCTTTAGAATGAAATGGCCAAGCAAGAGAGAGACTTCAAAGTAGAAAGGGAGCACTGCTATGCCCTGATATCACAGCTAGAGAAAGACCTGTAGCAGCTTCAAGAGCAAAATCATACAGCCAAACAAGTTTTGGATGCTAGATCTCAGTAGATCGGACGATTGCTACATGAGAAGGGTATTATCAGGGAAAGGGTTGGGAGAATTGCGGACTACATTGTGATGAAGTGCAACGAGTGTAAAGACATGACCAGGTCCATGTTCTTCGCTTCAGTTATGATTTTTGTCCAACAGATTATGGATGACTTGTTTCGCCTCCAAGAAGATATGGCGCAAAGGCCCGCAGCAAGGCCAACTGGAGTAGTATTGAGGCATTTATGTATTCTTGACTTTGTTTGTTCGAGTCTGTATTTTGTTAGTTCATTTTCGAGTCTGTATTGTTAGTTTCTTCTAAGTTTGTTAGTTCATTTTCTAGTCTATATTTTCAGTTTTTTTTTGAAGTTGTTGGTCCACTCATCGAGTCTGTTAGTCTTTATGTTTAACTCTATAGGGGAAGTTGTTGTAATCAAGATGTTTTATTTTATTTTATTTTATGAAAATTTAAAAACCCCAAAAATGTTTTTATTATTATAATTTTATTTCACACATGTCCGAGAACTACGCTTGGTCTGATTCATGCAGGGTCATGATACATAGGCAATCCCCATAGGATTTGATCATAACCGTGAAATGAAAAGGAAAAAAGAAGAAGAGAGAAAACAAGAAAACTGTGGGAAAGAAATAATGGCAAAACAAGAGAGGAAAAAAGAGAGAATAAAAGGATAAAAACAAGAATCAAGCAAAGAAAAGCAGGAATGAAAAAAAAGAGGGAGGAAGAAATTGTAAAATGAAAATTAGTGAAAGCCCGGATAACACAAGCGGCCATTCAAATGCATAATAGAGATGGTTAACTGCATAGGTGCATTACATCCCCAACGTGCGGTTGCCTATCTGTTAAGCTCTAATCGCTAACGAGTTTGCTTGATGTCATCAAGTATAGGCAGGTGGTTAGTTTGTTTGGCATTTTGGCAACTCACCCATATAATACCAGGTCCAAAGACAAGTTGATCATGGCTGGCAAAGAACTGGATGCAAGTCTTATTGATCTGTCAAGGGAGGGTGAAGAGTCTGATGTTAATCTGAAAGAGGAGTTACATAAGTTGAAATACTAGATGGCAGAGATGTACTAGGCATGGATGAAAGGGCATCCACCACCATCATACCCCGCCAACCCTGCTTTCATCCCGCTACTGACTCAATCCCAAGAACCTCCCACTGTTGATTCATCTCCAGGCTTCCCTCATTACCACTACTATCAAGGCACCACATCCCAAACCATACAAGAACTACTAGCTAAACCAATCCCACACCCCCTCCACCAGTTACCCCTATTTTTGTAGCACCTCCACCCGCTACACTCCATCGATCCTCCAGCGAGCCCTTATTCCAAACTCAAGATAACCAATACTATCTCCTGGAGCCTACATTCAAGGCCCTAGATCATTACTCCTGATTTCCTCGTTTCAAACTCCCAGTTGAGACTGAGAAACCAACTAAAAACTCAGAGCAGGAGAAGATGTTTAGGAAGGTAAGAAGCCTGGAACAATCATTCAGAAACATGCAGGGATTGGGAAGCCAGGTGAGCGTAGCCTACAAAGATTTGTGTCTATTTCCCAATGTTCAGTTGCATGTGGGGTTTAAGATGACGAAGTTTGATTTGTATGACGGGCACGGAGACCTGGTGGCCCATTTGAGGGGATTTTGCAGTAAAATGAGAGGAACCGATGGGAAAGCTGAGCTGTTGATGGCGTACCTTAGCTAGAGTCTGAGTGGCACGGCATTGGAGTGGTACACTCGTCAGGATCACATCAGATGGTATACCTGGGATGATTTGGCCCAAGCATTCGCTCGTCATTTCCAATACAACATTGAGATTGTTCCAGACCATTTGTCTCTGACTAAGATTGATAAGAAGCCTAGTGAAAGTATTAGGGAATACGGTTTTCGCTGGAGAGAACAAGCGGCAAGAGTCAACCCTCCGATGGAGGAGAGCGAAATGGTGGAGTACTTTCTGCAGGCTCTGGAGCCTACTTATTTTGGCCATCTGATATCGGCCATAGGCAATCCTTTCAACGAGGTAGTAAGAATGGGTGGCATGGTGGAAGAAGGGCTTAAATCAAGCAAAATCATGAGTTACTCAGCCATCAAGGCAACTACCCAAGCCATTCAGAATGGTACTGGAGGAGTGATCAGAAAGAAGAAGAAAAAAGATGTGGCAACAGTTGATTCAAGATCGTGGTTTGGATCGAGGGGCCCATCACACCATTATACCCAGCCTCGACCCCATCACCGAACCTACACCCAAACCCCATATAATCCACCCCAGCATTACTTCCCATCACCAGACCCTCAGATTTCTGTCCACCATGTCCAGACATATACTCAACCTCCTGCCTACTCACAATGGCGTGCCCCAACCCCACAAAACACCTACCCAGCTCCATAAAATGCTTACCCACCCCCACGAGCCTACCGAAACCCTGCCGGCCCAGGTTTTCGACCCAATCCAGCGTCCAAAATGAGAGGTTACAATGGAAGAAAACTTTCACCCTATTGGGGGAGTCTTATACCAGTTTGTTCAAGAGATTCAGACAGTTGGATATGCTGAGGCCAATTGAGTCAAAATTGCCAAACCCTCCTCCAAAGATTATTGATTACTCCTTGAGCTGTGCATATTGTTCTGGTCCTTTGGGGCATGATACAGAGAAGTGTTGGCACTTGAAAAATGCTATCCAGGAGCTCATCTACACAAACCGGACTGAAGTCCAAACTCTAGAGGCACCCAACATCAATCAGAACCCATTGCCAATCCATGAGGAAACAAACATGATTGAGATAGTACACAAGTAGGGGGAACCCAAGAAGCCCTCATAATCCGTTATGATGATTAGGTCTAGCGAGGTCAAGCCAGTCAAAAAACCAATGGTTGAAGGATCAGTGAACAAGTTGAGCATGACAAACGGTGATCCATCTTTGGTATTTAGGAAGAGATCTCCAAGTGATGTCATAGAAAAGCAAGAAAAGTCAAAAGTGGTCATGCCAGCGTTGGCAAATATGCCTATCATAATTGTAGAGTGTGCCCGTACGGACCCTGTCATCATCAAGCCTGTAACCCAGTTGCAGGTACTCAACACCAAGGCTATCCCATGGAACTACTAACGAGTGGTAGTGACCTATAAGGGAAAGGAAGTGAAAGAAGAAGTCAATGAGGCCTAGGGATTAACTCATTCGGGGAGATGCTTTGCCCCGGAAGAGTTAAGGAAAACTAAAACATCTAGAGATAATCCAGTTCTAGTAAAGAAAGCAGTCACTGAAGAAGAGGCGGATGAGTTTTTGAGAAACATGAAGGTACAAGATTACTCCATTGTGGAGCAGTTGAGGAAGATGCCCAGTCAGATTACCTTGCTGTCATTGTTGATCCATTCAGATGAGCATCATCAGGCCCTGATGAAAATTTTGAACGAAGCTCATGTCCCCGACAAAATTTTAGTGAACCATCTGGAGAAGATCGCCAACAAAATATTTGAGGTGAACATGGTCACATGCTCTGATGACGAGTTGCCTGTAGAAGGTACTGAACACAACAAAGCTCTCTATCTTACGGTAAATGTGAAGATTCTGTGGTCACCAAGGTGTTATTCGACAATGGTTCCAGTGCAAACATATGCCCTCTCTTTACTCTGAACAAGTTGAAAGTTGATGATGAGTGGATTCACAAGAACAACATCTGCATGACTCAGTCGGTGATATAGTGCTTGAATTGACAATAGGACCGGTGGAATTAACCATGGAGTTCCAGGTACTAGACGTAGCCGTCTCTTACAATTTGCTGTTAGGTCGGCCTTGGATACATGCCGCCAAAGCAGTCCCGTCCACTTTGCACCAGATGGTCAAGTTTGAATGGGACATGCAAAAGATCATCATGCATTGTGAGGAGAATTTGTGTGCTCATAGTGATGCCTCTGTCCCATTCATTGAGGCTGAATATGACAAAGGCCCTTGGGTTTATAAAGTTTTTGAAACAGAGCCGGTCGAGAAGGTTACAGAAGGGAAATGTATTCCAATTCCAAAGATAGCCTATGCATCTGTGTCATGGTGGCCTCTGAAATGCTGAAAAATGGCTTTGTACTAGGTAAAGGTCTGGGTGCATCCTTGTAGGGTATCATACAATCAGTGTCCCTCCCTGAAAACTTGGGTACGTTCGGTCTTGGATTGAAACCCATAGCGGCAGATGTAAAAAGGGTTAGAAAGTTGAAACAGAAGGTGTGGGCACTTCCGAAGCCTATCCCGTGTCTCTCCGGGTCTTTTGTCAAGCTCGGTGCCAGGAAGCGACCAGTGACGACAGTTCCAAGTTCTGTGGTTAACATTGATGAAGAGTTAACTGAAAGGTTCCAAAGGTTGTTTGATGATGTGAACATGGTAGAAGTTGAAGAAGGTTCTAGCAAAGCAGACGTGTAGTTCGTCGGGCCGAATGTAAAGCTTAACAATTGGAAGGCTACTCCTCTCCCTCCTTGGAAGGAGTCTTGGTAGATTGTTTTGTTTTCCTTTCTATCTGAGTCATTCCAGGGTTGTGACCCAGACTTTTATTTTTTGCTTGTTTGATGTACAAACCCTGTTATCCTTTACTTTCAATGAAATACAATTTCCCTTTTCCATCATTCCTGATAGTTTTATTTTTATTTTCTTTTCTTCTTTGTACTGTTCTTTTTATGCTGGTTTCAATGACATGACATGCATGAGGAATCTTCGGCCAAGTCTTAAAAGTCAATCTAATTCTGAAATAATAATCCAAGAAATAGAGTGTGATGATGAATTGGAATATGATGAGGATGAGGCATTTGAGGAGATTAGTAAGGAACTAAATCATTTTGAAGAAAAACTCAAGCCTAATCTTAATGAAACGGAAGCAGTCAATCTAGGGGATCCAAATAATGTTAGAGAAACTAAGATAAGTGTCCATCTTGAACCGCAAATTAGGGAAGAAGTAATTAAAGCATTGTTATAATATAAGGATATTTTTGCATGGTCGTATGATGATATGCCAAGCTTAAGTACCGATCTAGTAGTCCACAAATTGCCAATTGATCGAGCATTCCCTCCCGTCAAACAGAAGTTGAGAAAGTTTAAAACTGACATGAGTGTGAATATCAAAGAAGAAGTCACAAAGCAGCTTGATGCAAAGGTCATTCGAGTCACGCGGTATCCCACGTGGTTAACCAATGTTGTGCCTGTGCCAAAGAAAGACGGTAAGACCAGAGTGTGTGTTGATTACCGTGATCTCAACAAGGCGACTCCAAAGGACAATTTCCCACTACCAAATATCCACATTTTGATTGATAATTGTGCCAAGCATGAGATTGGGTCTTTTGTAGACTGCTATGTGGAGTATCATCAGATTTTAATGGATGAGGAAGATGCGGAAAAGACTGCATTCATCACGCCGTGAGGAATATATTGCTACCGAGTCATGCCATTTGGTTTGAAAAATGCTGGATCAACTTATATGAGGGCAATGACTACCATATTCAGAGATTTGAGAAAGTTTTTCTCGAGGCTCTGCAGGTAAAATCTTAAGCTCAACCCTGCAAAGTGTGCATTTGGTGTTCCATCTGGGAAACTGTTGGGGTTCATAGTCAAGTCGGTGGGGCATTGAGTTGGATCCGTCAAAAATCAAGGCTAACCAGGAATTACCACTGCCAAAGAACAAGACCGAGGTGATGAGTCTGCTAGGGAGACTGAATTACATTAGCAGGTTTATTGCTCAGCTCACGACAACTTGTGAACCTATCTTTAAGCTGCTAAAGAAGGATATTGCGGTCAAGTGGACTAATGAGTGCCAGGAAGCATTTGATAAGATCAAAGAGTATTTGTCGAACCCCCCCCTATGTTGGTCCTACTGGAACCCGGGAGACCCTTGATTCTTTATTTGACAGTCCTGGATAACTCATTTGGTTGTGTGTTGGGTCAGTATGACATCACCGACAGGAAAGAGCAAGCCATCTATTATCTCAGCAAGAAGTTCACATCTTATGATGTTAAGTATACTCCCCTTGAAAGGACATGTTGCGTCCTGACTTGGGTAGCACAAAAGTTGAAGCATTATTTGTCATCCTACACTACTTACCTCATTTCTCGTCTGGATCCTTTAAAGTATATCTTCTAGAAGCCCATGCCCACAAGAAGGCTCGCAAAGTGGCAGATTTTGCTCACGGAGTTTGACATTATATATGTGACTCGGACGGCGATGAAAGCCCAAGATTTAGCCGATCACTTGGTCGAAAACCCATCGGATGAAGAATATGAAACTTTGAGGACTTACTTTCCTGATGAAGAGGTAATGCATATTGATGAGGTCGAGAAGGATGAAAAGCCCAGCTGGAAACCTTCTTTGATGGGGCTGCTAACATGAAAGGTGTTGGAATAGGAGTTGTACTTATTTCTGAAACACGGAACCACTACCCTATCACTGCTCAACTCCGTTTCTATTGTACCAACAACATGGCCGAGTACGAAGCATGCATTCTGGGTTTAAGGTTAGCTATGGACATGGGAGTCCAAGAAGTACTGGTTTTAGGAGATTCAGATCTGTTAGTGCACCAGATTCAGGGAGAATGGGAGACTTGAGATTTGAAGCTCATACCGTACCAACAATGTTTGCAGGATCTTTGTTAGCAGTTCAGATCAGCGGAGTTCAGGCATATCCCTAGGATCCACAATAAGGTTGCTGACGCATTGGCCACTCTGGCGTCGATGTTGCATCATCTAGATAAAGCTTATATTGGCCCTTTGCATATTTAGGTCCACGATCAGCATGTTTACTGTAACATGGTGGAAGAAGAACTTGACGGTGAACCTTGGTTTCATGATATCAGGGAGTACATCAAGTCGGGGGTGTATCCAGTACAAGCTACGGGGGATTAGAAGAGAACAATTCGATGTTTGGCAAGTGGACTTTTCTTTAGTGAGGGAGTTTTTACAAAAGAACTCCAGATCTTGGATTGTTGAGATGTGTATATGCTAGACAAACCATGGCTATCATGACCAAAGTGCATTCCGGAGTCTGCGAGCCGCATATGAGTAGGTATGTTCTGGCAAGGAAAATTCTTCAAGCAGGTTATTATTGCCTCACCATGGAGCGAGATTGCATTAGTTTTGTATGCAAGTGTCATCAATGCCAAGTACGCGGAGATTTGATTCATTATCCACCATCTGAATTGCGCACAATGTCCGCACCATGGTCCTTTTTTGCTTGGGGTATGGATGTCATCGGGCCAATCAAGCCATCAGCATCCTACGGGCTTAGGTTCATTCTGGTGGCCATTGACTACTTCACTAAGTGGGTTGAAGACAAAACTTTCAAATTCGTGACCAAGAAGGCAGTGGTCGATTTTGTTCATTCAAATATCATTTGTCGGTTTGTGATCCCAAAGGTCATCATCACAGATAATGGTGTTAATCTTAACAGTCATCTAATGAATGAAGTGTGTCAACAGTTCAAGATTACACATTGAAATTCCACCCCATACCGCCCCAAGGCGAATGGAGCAGTCGAGGCAGCCAACAAGAACATAAAGAAGATACTTCGGAAAATGGTGCAAGGTTCCAGGCAATGGCATGAAAATTTGCCTTTCGCGTTGTTCGGTTATCGCACTACTATTCACACTTCAGTAGGTGCAACTCCTTATTTTTTGGTATATGGCACTGAAGTAGTGATACCCGCGGAAGTTGAAATTTTATCCCTTCAGATTGTTGCTAAAGCCGAAATTGATGATGATGAGTGGGTCAAAACCCGTCTGGAGCAATTAAGTTTGATTGGTGAAAAAAGATTGGCAGCAGTGTGTCATGGCCAGTTGTATCAAAAGAGAATGGTAATAGCATACAACAAGAAGGTGCTTCCGCAGAAATTTGAAGTAGGTCAACAAGTGTTGAAGCGCATACTTCCACATCAGGTTGAAGCGAAAGGCAAGTTCGCCCCAAATTGGCAGGGGGCGTTCGTTGTAACAAGAGTATTGTCCAATGGCGCTTTATCTTTAACAGATATAGAAGGCAAATGTGTAGATATGGCTATCAATTCTGATGCAGTCAAAAGATATTACGTATGATTTCTTTGGTTTGTCTAAATTGTTGTTGTACTTGGCATATTTTGAAGATTGGAATGACGAAGGCATTTTATTCTGCTATCTAAACACTTTATCCTTTGATAGCCCTTTGAGACTTATTTATATCCTTTCATACCCCTCTTTTGGAATCAGTAGCAAAATTCAGAAACACGAACGAAAAAGGTAAGTAAAGAAGAAAAAGAGAAAAATAGAAGAGAAAAGAGGAAGAAAATAATGGAAAAAAGTGAAAAAAGAGAGAAAAGAAAAAGGGAAAAAAAGAAAAAGAGAAAAAAAAAAGAAAAGAAAAAAAGAAGAGAAAAGAAAAGGAAAAAGGAAAAGTAACAACAACAAAGCAATTCCTATGTCATCAACTGCGTTCAACCTGATTCCTTTTAAGGATACGTAGGCCGCCTCACGGTTCGGTCCCATCAAAATAAAAATGCAAGACTCCCCAGGCAAAGAAACATGGACAGAAGTTGTGGTTGTTGTAAGAGATCTGATTCCAAAAGTTATAATTTTGAACCCATTCAAGTTGTGTTGAGCCTTTGTGATATCCTTTCTTTCTAACCCTATCCAAGCCCACATTACGGTCCAAAGAAAGAGCTTCCGATCAATCTTCAATAGATGCCAAGTCAAGCAAGTAGAGGTTTGATTCATATCAGGGGCAACACTCTGTTATGAGCAGGAAAAATGAAAAAATGAGAGAGTCTCATTGGTGAAAACGCTTACGGGCACCGTACGGCAACTGAAAGCTGAGAGAAATTAAAAATGAGAGAGTCTTATTGGTGAAAACCCTTAAGGGCACTGTAAGGCGACAGTGAGCTGAGAAAAGAGATTGGGTTATGGAGATCCTAGGGCATGAAGTATGACAACTGAAAGATAATTGGCTGAACGGGCTGGGTTGATTAATCTAAAATGCATGTCATAATCATTAGTGCCAGATGCTTCACTCGGATAAGTTTCTTTTCCTTTTTCTCTCTCAGTCATCATGTTTCAAGTTCTCTTCTTTATTTCTTTACCCTCGAAGTCATTGCATTTCATTTCTTTTGGGGTTATCTCTCTAAGGCTTTTCCAATGTCAGTTTTGTTTAAGCAAGTAAGAAAGGATTTCAAAGCTTACTACCAACTTCCAAATTGCACAAAGCAAAGTGCGGCCAAAGCATACCAGATATATCATGATGCAAAAGTGAAAAATAAGGTGTTAATGAAAGTTCAAGCGATCGAGTGGTTTGTGAATTTTGTGGAAGATACAGAGGTTCAAATTGGAAGGATAGATATGTTAAAACAGCAGGTTAACTATAGAGCACTCGAGTCATTTAGGGTTTCATGGTCAAGCTCCAATCAGAAGGTGAAATAACTCTTTGCCAATCAGATGCAGCTGAGCAGAACAAAGCATGGCAGTGGAAAGGCCACCCTCAGCAAGAATTCCGCAAACTTACCACCACGTTTTCAAAGTGACAAGATTTTTCTTTGATTGAAATAGGGGCAGGAAATTTCGTTTGTTTCGGAGAAACCCTCCGTGAGGAAAGAAGGAGCCAGACAGGCTCAACAATAAGTTCCAATACCCTCCTAGATAACAGGATTCAATAAGTTTTGAGACCCTAGCAAATGACAAGGTCTGACGAGATATCTACTTTTGGGAATTATAATTTGGCATTTAAGTTTTTCACTTTTGAGATGAGGCTTGGTTTGAAATTTTCAGGAGAAAGGAATTTAGTCTAGAGTTTATTTTGATAATAAGAATCGGTTAACACTCACAGATGTTGCTAATATCAAACTGGAACTGAAAAATTTCTTTTGTTTTGTCTATTTTGTTAATATCAGGTGCCCACCTGGAAAACAAGGGGAGACAGTTCAAGTTTCAAGGGAAGGCAGTTCCGAGGGAACACAGAAAGTTTCAGCAATCAGGCACTCACCTAGAGAACAAGGTAAAACGGCTCAAGTTTCAAAGGAAAAAGTTTCAAGTAGCAAGAGGAAATGGTTCAAGTTTCAAGGGAAACTAGTTTCAAGTAGCAAGAGAAGTTGGTTCGAGTATCTACAATCATCCGCCCACTTGGAAGAACAAGGGAAAGTAGTTTAAGTTTCAAGGAAAAGCAGTTCAAGTTCAGCAATCAGGCACCCACCTGGAGAACAAAGGGAAAGTAGCAATTTTCAAAGGAAGACGGTTCAAGTTCAGCAATCAGGAGCCCACCTAGAGAATAAGGGAAAATAAGTCAAGTTTCGAGGGAAAAGAAGTGCAAGTGTTAGTAATCAGGCACCCACCTGGAGAACAAGGAGAAGCAGTTCAAGTCTCAAGGAAAAACAACTAAAGTTTTGGCAATCAGGAGCCCACTTGGAGAGCAAGGGAATACAGTTAAGGTTTTTGCAATCAGGCACCCACCTGGAGAGGAAGGGAATACAGTTAAACTTTTGGCAATCAGGCGCGCACCTAGAGAGCAAGGGAATACAGTTAAAGTTCTGGCAATCAGGCGCCCACCTGGAGAGCAAGGGAATATAGTTAAAGTTTTGGCAATCATGCGACCACCTGGAGATCAAGGGAATACAGTTAAAGTTTTGGCAATCTGGCGCCCACTTGGAGAGCAAGGGAATACGGTTAAAATTTTGGCAATCAGGCGCCCACCTGGAGAGCAAGGGAATACAATTTAAGTTTTGGCAATCAAGCACCCACCTGGAGAACAAGGAAGGCAGTTCAAGTTTTGAAGGAATATGGTTCAAATGTTGGCAATCAGGCACCACCTGGAGAATAAGGGAATTCACTTCAGAATACAATTCAAGTCAGCAACAAAGGAAGCTCACCAGGAGAGTACAAGTTAACAGAGCAGCAGAAATTGCAAGATCAAGTTTGAAGATGTGTAGATAGGATTCTTGTAATTCATAGATCATAGTTTAGTTTAGCTTCTTTTATTTTGTCTTGGTGTAATAAGGAGTTCAGCAAGCAGTAGCAGCAGCAGCAACAATGAAATCACAGCTTCCTGGTAGTCCCAGCTACCAAAACTTCTCGAACTACACTGACCTGATTCTTTTATAACCAAGGATATGTAGGCAACCTCGGAAGCAAGGTGCGGTCAAATCTTTCAAAAATGCTTCCCACGGAGTATTCAAACGGGCAAAAATCGCTCGTATCCTCTCACTTTATCTTTGCATGAAAACTCTTCCGGTTTTCGAGCAAAGAGGGGCAGCTGTGAGCACATGATTTATTTCCTATAGGAAATACTCCCATAAAATCTAAGAAAATAAATTTTTCACAGTATTTGCAATTTTATAAATTTTTTGTAGGATTTTTTGTTAATTGTTTGCATTTTTCTGGGCATGCTTATTTTATTAAATATCATGCATTGCATTTAATAAAAATATCATGCATTGCATTTAGGTTTTATTTTACAGTTTCAAGATTAATTAGTTAGTTAAAAATTGAAAATTATAAAAATTGGCTCATTTTTTATTTTTGCCTTTTAGATTGTTGATTTTTCTTTTTTTAATTTACCAATGAGTAATTTTTATAATTATTGGGATTAGGTAATAGTTTAATTTTTCAATTTAGATTAATTTAGAATTTGTAGTTTAGAATTTAATTAAAAGAAAAAAAACGAAAAGAAAAGACAACAAAAAAGAAAAAGGAATTGAAGAGTTTGTTTTAAACCCCAAATTGGGCCAATCCAGCTAGAACCCAATTAATTTCCAAACCTTCCCAAATTTTTACCAGGCAACCTCCTCTCCCTCCTTTTTCCAAATCCCTAAACCAATCCCTTCAAATCCCCACCAAGCTCCCCGAATTTTGGATTTGGAAATTGGAGGAAAATACCTTAGTTCTTCTCACACTCATTCTTCGCCTTTCAAAGTTCAATACGGCTCAAGACTCGTGTTAACCAAGGTTTCTCGTTCGGAACCCTTGATTAACACGAGTTTTGGTTAGATTTTGAGGGACACAGCCTCTTGATCAAGCCACTGTACCCCGCCGAGTTTCTTTGTCCTCCTTGTTAGTTGAATTAAGTCACTAGGCTTTCCGGTTAGCCAGTATCTCACCTTTTCCTCTTTGGTTTTGTTTTTCGATTTTTGTTTTATTCTTTTTCTAATTTTTTGTAATTCTAATGGTTTACTTGTCTGAATTTGGTTGAGCTCCATCTGTTTTAATCAATTAAATGTTATTTGTTTAACTATATACTTGCTTATGTTACTTTCTTAGTTGTTTAAGATAGATTTAGCATGATTTCTGTTTCGATTCTAGTTCATCTTGCTTTTCTATTTCCTTTCCTTCTTTATTTTAATTGCATGATGTAAATTTTAGGGTTTTGTGATTCACTTGATTAAATGCTCAATATCCATTCATCTTTCATTGTTCGTCTCTTAGAGTTAAGTCGGTCACTAGCCATTAAAATTGGATTTTTGAAGCTTATCATGAAATTGAATCCTTTCTGGTTTGTTTTAAGAGCCAGATGTTCACCCTTTTAGTGTTATTTATTGTTTGATTGGTTTTATTCATATCTGTCTGCCTTGTCTTGTTTGTTAGGATTTGTAATTGTAAACACTCCTAGGGTCTTAATTGAACAAATAAAAACTTAGGGGTCAATTTGGGAAATAGAGATAAGGACTTACAGATAAATTTAGTGTTGGAAGTTTCTAGAATAGGGGCAGCTGGACTTATTTGGCCAGCACAAGTTGCTGAGACCAATTAGGAGTCGACAGTTGTCCCATTCTGTTAAAAAAAGATGCTTGTGTGAGGGAATAATTCTCATTCTTTTTTTGCAGCACATGGCACCCAAAAGGGCTATATATAGACCCTTCTTTCACTCAAAAATTAGACATTCATACCCTGAAAAACACTCAAAGTCTCTACATCATTTTTTCGTTAACAATTGCTTGAAATTACTCTTGGTTTTTACTGTTAGCAATAACTTAAAAGCTTCAAAGGACTTCTGATTCATCTGGGTTCAAAGATGGTCTAAGGGAGCTAAATTTGTTGTGTTGATTTGCTGATTTACACACTCTCCTGCTATTGCTGATATCCTCACCTTTTTTGCTCTAACTTTTGCTTCCAGGTACTTCTTGGATCTTATTGATATGTGAAGTGCAAGTTTGAAGTATGTAATCGAAGTTGGAGATTTAAATATTAGCCTTGTTGAGTATCAGACTATGGTCTTCAGAATCTATCCCTGTTATCTGCCTTAAATTAGTTTTACTACATGATTTACTGTATTCATTCATGCTGTTGACAGTACAATTCATCTTAGGGTTGTATTTGGACTTTAGCTTGTCATGTTGGTTTTAGTTTGGTTAAACTCTTCCTGTCGAGTATATGGTGTTTGGACTATTATAGTATGGGTTTAATTTAGATGAGGAACATCCCCTGTTGGATTTTGTTTGAATTTGTTCAGGTTAGTAGTGATGTTCAGTCTAAGGTTAACTCCTATCATGATTTTGTTGTTTTGGATTTTGGTTTTAAGTATCTGAATGAATTTAAGAGCTACTGTTGCCATTGCAATAGTTGATTTAAATGTCCAGAGTATCCCTATTGTTAGAATCACTACATGTATGAGTTCAACAGCAGCTAGTAGTAGTTTCAACTTTCAAATGCATGTGACCTGTAATTGTTGAGTGGATAGTGCTTAAAATTTATGTAGTTTGGATCTAAATTAGATGATGAACATTTTTTTATTTTCTTTGATGAAATTGGTTTAGATTAATTTAGATTAGTGTTTGAATTAACCATGGCATATCAAGTAGTTGACGGGCTGTAGAATACGATATTCCAAATGGTAAAGGTGCTTAATCGCATCCCTTAAAACAGTCAGGCATGTTAAATGACCCAAATGAGACTACCTGGACCAAGCCAGTCTCGTGTGTCTCAGGCCCCCATCCTTTCAATTATGGACTCATTCCCAAAGCCCAACCCTCTCATCGTTTTTCAGTAGTTATGGCCATCCGATTTCAACGGCCCAAGGGACTAGTATGCTGGTCATTTCATTAAAATAACCCATTTGCCAATCTGTTTACAACTAATAACTCCTTTAAGTTCAAACCATTCGCAAATGTAAGCACCTTTAGGCCTAGTTAACTATGACTCTTAAAAAATGGAGTGAGGTGTGCCATTTAATTATACCACCATGTCCCTCACAAATATTATTACTAGTTATTAAAGTGAACCCTCGTAGAAAAGCCTTTAGGCACGTGTTTAAAATACAATTGTGATTGTGTACACGTTCGCATGACATGATTACAATTCTAAAAACCAATTCGGATTATGCGTACGCGCAATTTTGAACAAACTTTCTTAATAACGAAATTGTCTTAATAGACCACTTATTTAATTTGGTTCATAGTTCGAGGTGCGCCATCAAATTTAATCATTCATGTCCCTCATATAGATCTTATGACTTAGATATAAAAATGACAAATGTTCGTAGTCTGCTTTAGAAATATTTGATATACTATCGTGGTTGTGGACACGTTCGCGTGACATGACTACGATTTCTAAAAACAAAAATCGGAGTATGCATTCGCGCAACTTCGGCCGGACTTTCTTAATAATAATAAAGGATTATTGATTGTGTACACGTTCGCGTGACATGATTTTTGATGCGCCAAACAAATAGGTACACATACGCGGGACCTGTTTTCAAGATAATTTCTTAATAAAAAAGGCAAATGCACATAGGTTCTAAAATGAGCAATTGAACAATTTAACAAGCAAAGTATGATCAAAGCGACCGTGCTAGAACCACAGAACCCGGGAATACCTAACACCTTCTCTCGGTTTAACAGAATTCCTTACCCAGATTTCTGTGTTTGCAGACCATAAATAGAGTCAATTTCCTCGAATCGGGATTTTAAACTGGTGACTTGGGACACCATAATTATCCCAAGTGGCGACTCTGAATTTTAAATAAATTATCCCGTTTCGATTGTCACTTAAATTAGAAAAAACTCCCTTATACCCCTTGTGGAGGTGTGAAAAAAGAGGTGTGACAATTGTATTTAACTGCAATGGCTAATGAAATACTTTTCTCTCTGCACTTTGAGATATCCGTAAATACTCCTAGATCCAGCGACTGTTTTATTCTAGATTTACATATAGGACCTTTTATGTGTGTAAACTAGGAGCCCGTTTGGATGTGCTTATTTTAAGTGGCTTTTAAGCATAAATATAAATTAGAAATTTTAGTTTTTGGCTCCTTTTTTGGGGTCATTTTAACTTAAAAACAAGTGCTTAAAAAGCATTATTTTTACTTTTTCCAAACACTACAAATGAAAAATTACAACTATAAAATAATCTGATTGCCAACAGTATCTATATCATAAATTTTGGAAATAATAAACGTGAAAAGAACAGAATTACGTGGAAATATTCACAAATTATTGTCTACTAACTTACGTAATTATTTATAATTTGTTTTTTAAATAATCTGATAAACATACTTATGGCAATCATCCCATGAACTGAAGTTTCATAGCAGCACCATCAGAAGAAGAAGAAGAAGAAGAAGAAGAAGAAGAAGAAGAAGAAGGAGGAGGAGGAGGAAGAGGAGGAGAAAGGAGATGAAGTTGTTTAAAAAAGTGGGTATAAGTTAAAAAAAAATTAAAAATGGGTATAAGTTAAATGGGGGCGACCAAATAGGATGCCCCATGCAATTTTTATGAGTTTACTTGGACTAAAATGGGGTTGGGCCAAAATTAGTTAAACAATGGGTTATAGCCAAAGACGGCCAACTTGTCTTTTGGCAACACATACATTCATTAGCTAATAAATTTTATAATACTAGTTATATTTATAACCAAAATAGTTATATTAATTGTTTTCCGTAAGTTTAACATCTTGGTGTTTTATTTAAGGAATTTTTACCTCTTATAACAAAGGTTAACACCTTATTTATTTTAAATAAATACCATTTAAAAAAATTATATTTTATATATACCTTTTACTGTTTATAGCAAAATAACTAATTTTGGTACCTCCTACACCTAAGCCACTAAATATGCTATTCAGTTACACTATTTTCTTTCTCTCTCTAATTTGATACATGTCATTCTCTCTTCCAAATAATACTGGATTCATTGACTGACCACCACTTCTCTTGGCTGGGATTTGGGAACCTCCTCCTCTCTGGCGATCTCTCTCTCTCTCTCTGTCTCCTTTTATCTCCTAGATTTTCTGTTAGATTTGAACTTGGTTATCTCAATTCCCAAATTCAAAAATGGGGGAAAACGATTTCTTAACCCCAAAGGCAATTATGAATTGAATCAAAGCTAAGGGCTTACAAAATCTACGATGGTACTGTCCTCTTCATCCTATGATTGTATTTTCCATCATCCTCTGAAAATACACGAATCAAAGCTAAGGGCTTACAAAAGCTACCATGGGTTTTTGCTCGACGGCAGATTCGCCGCAAATAAGGGTTTATTCTTGAACAAAGACGACGGATTTTGGAGCTGAGCAACTTGATTTTCTGTTAATATATTTCAATGTATTTTCAACGTATCACGCTGTATTTTCATGTATTTAATTGTATTCGTTGTCTTTTTTTCATTGTAATTCAATGTATCTCGTTGTATTCCATGTATTTCATTGTATTCACTGTCTTTTTCTCTCACTGTATTTCAATGTATCCTGCTATATTCTATGTATTTCAGTGTATTCACTATCTCGCTATATGCCATGAATGTATTCATATGTTGTTTTAATTAATATAATTTATGTATTCAGATGTATTATATAAATTCTCTGAAGATTGCTGTGTTTTTGTGATGACCCGGCCGGTCATCTTAAGAATTAATGCCTCGATCCCCTATTAACTACTATCCACGTATTTATTTCTGCTATTTTGATTTGTCGGAATGTCCGGTTTTGAGTTTCGGAAAGTTTTGGGACACTTAGTTCTTAAATGAGAGCTTAAGTTTGGAAAGGTTCACCGTAGTCGGAACAGTATGAAGACGGCTTAGGAATGAAATTCTGATGCTTCTGTTAGCTCCGTTGAGTGTTTTGGACTTAGGGGCGTGTTTGGATTGGGTTTTGGAGGTCTGTGGCTAATTTAGGCTTGAAATGCTGAAAGTCGAATTTTTGAAGTTTCCGGTTCGATAGTGAGATTTTGATCCGAGGGTC
Organism: Nicotiana sylvestris; assembly: GCF_000393655.2. NCBI lineage: Eukaryota > Viridiplantae > Streptophyta > Magnoliopsida > Solanales > Solanaceae > Nicotiana > Nicotiana sylvestris. The sequence goes on from NC_091064.1 coordinate 62,452,727, forward strand.
AGAATGGAATTCCGGAACTTGGAGTAGCTCCGTAGTGTTGAGTGTGACGTGTGTGCAAATTTTCAGGTCATTCGGACGAGGTTTGATAGACCTTTTGATCGAAAACGTAATTTGTGAGTTTTTGAAGTTCTTAGGCTTGAATCCAATGTTAAATTGGTGTTTTGATGTTGTTTTGAGCGTTCCGAAGGTTGGAACAAGTTTGAATAATGTTTTAGGATTGGTTTGCATGTTTAGTTTAGGTCCCGAGGGCCTCGGGGGAGTTTCGGGTGTTTGGCGGAAGTTGAATTTGGACTTAGGATGATTTTTTGCATTATTGAACCTGTCATAATTGCACCTGCATGTGTGGGATCGTAGGTGCGGCACCGCAAAAGCGGCTATTGGACCGCAAAAGCGGAAATTTGGTCCATCTCCAGGAGCCGCAGGTGCGAGAAGGGTAACGCACCTGCGAGACCGCAGGTGCGGAAAGTCTGTCGCAGAAGCAGAAAGTTGATTTAATAAGAAGTTGCAGATGCAACCTTGGATCCACAGAAGCGGGACCGCAGGTGTGGTCCCAGGGCCGCAAATGCGGTTTAACCGGGCAGAACATATAAATACTTGCCTTCGCGAATTTGAGTTATGTTCACCTCTTTTCAAACGGGAAGAACCTTGTGGAGCATTTTCAAGGGAGATTTTCAGAAGAATTCATTGGGGTAAGGTCTTTGGTCCCTAAAATCGTTATTGGGGTGATTTTTATCATTATAAACATGAAAATTTAAGAAAAATCAGTGGTAATTTGGGGGTTTGGGCTTGACTAATTAGAGGCATTTGAATGATGATTTGAGGGGCCATTTGAGGTTCGATTTTTGTACTTTTGGTATGACTGAACTCGTGAGAGTGTGAGGATTCTGGAAATGTGAATTTCACCAGATTTCGAGACGTGGTCCCGAGGGGCGTTTTGGTTATTTTACCTAATTTCACGCATTAGCTTAGAATTTAATTGTAGAATCAGTTACTTGAAGTGTTATTTACATTATGCTATTGAATTGAATAGATTTGGGCCATTTGGAGTTGAGTACTCATGGCAAGAGCATGGTTTCGGGTTGATTGTGCTGATTCGAGGTAAGTGGCTTGCCTAACCTTGTGTATGGGACCTTCCCCTTAGGATTTGGTATATTTGATGTGTACTTGAGCTAATTGTTGAAAACCCGATTTTCTTTAAGTAATTTAAATTGTGTTCCTTTTTCCTGTTTTATACTACTTGCACTTTAAGCCTGCTGTTAGCTTAGAAAAAGCACGTTTAATTTACTTAATTGTTTATTTGCTTAAGCTGCCTAATTGTATTACGTGAAGCATGTTATGTTAGAATTACCTATTTTGCTTGGTACGAAATTGAGCTTAATTGAGTATTATTTGTGTTGCTTGGCCACGGCCTACTCCGCACTATTATTGAGTATCGAGAGAGGGTCGGAGCAGCTTTTACCCGATCTAGGGTCGGGTTCAATTTCCACAGAGAACTAGAATTTGGAATGGAGTATCTATCTAGGTTAGGATCGCGTATGTGTTCCAAATTACACTTCTAATCATTTTTGGGGTTTTCTTTTTACTTCAACGATTATCAAACTACAAATGGTAAATGCAACTAGATTAAGCTAAGAGTTAATGCTACGGGTTGTTCAAATGATTTAAAAGGCATTAGGGTAGTGACTTCCGCCTAGGTGGTCAATTGACGGGTACTTGATGGCGTACTTTAGCTAGAGTCTAAGTGGCGCAGCATTGGAGTGGTACACTCGTCAGGATCATAGCAATTGGTATACCTGGGATGATTTGGCCCAAACATTTGCTAGTCATTTCCAATACAACATTGAGATTGTTCCATACCGTTTGTCTCTGACTAAGATTGAGAAGAAGCCTAGTGAAAGTTTCAGGGAATATGGTTTTCGCTGGAGAGATCAAGCGGCAAGAGTCAACCCTCCGATGGAGGAGAGCGAAATGGTGGAGTACTTTCTGCAGGCTCTGGAGCCTACTTATTTTGGCCATCTGATATCGGTCATAGGCAAGTCTTTCAACGAGGTAGTGAAGATGGGTGGCATGGTAGAAGAAGGGCTTAAATAAAGAAAAATCATGAGCTACTCATCCATCAAGGCAACAACCCAAGCCATTCAGAATGGTACTGGAGGAGTGATCAGAGAGAAGAAGAAAGAAGATGTGGCAACAGTTGATTCAAGATCATGGTTTGGACCGAGGGGACCATCACACCATTATACCCAGCCTCGACCCCATCACCGAACCTACACCCAAACCCCATATAATCCACCCCAGCATTACTTCCCATTACTAGACCCTCAGATTTCTATCCACCATGCCCAGACATATACTCAACCTCCTACCTACTCACAATGGCGTGCCCCAGCCCCATAAAACACCTAACCAACTCCACAAAATTCTTACCTACCCCCACGAGCCTACCGAAACACTGCAAGGCCCAGGTTTCCGACCCAATCCAGCATTCAAAAACGAGAAGTTGCAACGGAAGAAAACTTTCACCCCGTTGGGGGAGTCTTATACCAGTTTGTTCCAGAGATTGAGGCAGTTGGATATGTTGAGGCCAATTGAGTCAAAATTGCCAAACCCTCCTCCAAAGATTTCTGATTACTCCTTGAGTTGTGCATATTGTTCTGGTACTCCGGGGCATGATACAGAGAAGTGTTGGCACTTGAAAAATGCTATCCAGGAGCTCATCGACACAAACCGAATTGAAGTCCAAACTCCAGAGGCACCCAACATCAATCAGAACCCATTGCCAACCCATGAGGAAACAAACAAGATCAAGATAGTACATAAGGAGGGGAACTCAAGAAGCCCTCATAATCTGTTATGAAGATTAGGTCTAGCAAGGTCAAGCCAGTCAAAAAATCAACGGTTGAAGGATCAGTGAACGAGTTGAGCATGACAAACGGTGATCCATCTTTGGTATTTGGGAAGTGATCTCCAAGTGATGTCGTAGAAAAGCAAGAAAAGTCAAAAGTGGTCGTGCCAGGGTTGGCAAATAAGCCTATCATAATTGTAGAGGGTGCCCGTACAGACCCTGTCATCATCAAACCTGTAACCCAGTTGTCGGTAGTCAACACCAAGGCTATCCCACGGAACTACGAACGGGTGGTAGTGACCTATAAGGGAAAGGAAGTGAAAGAAGAAGTCAATGAGGCCCAGGGATTAACTCGTTCGGGGAGATTCTTTGCCCCGGAAGAGTTAAGGAAAGCTAAAACATCCATAGATAATCCAATTCTAGTAAAGAAAGCAGTCACTGAAGAAGAGGCGGAGGAGTTTCTGAGAAAAATGAAGGTATAAGATTACTCCATCGTGGAGCAGTTGAGGAAGATGCCAGGTCAAATTTCCTTGCTGTCATTGTTGATCCATTCAGATGAGCATCGTCGGGCCCTAATGAAAATTTTGAACGAAGCTCATGCCTCCATAAAAATTTCAGTGAACCATCTGGAGAAGACCGCCAACAAAATATTTGAGGTGAATAGGGTCACATTCTTTGATGACGAGTTGCATGTGGAAGGTACTGAACACAACAAAGCTCTCTATCTTACGGTAAAATGTGAAGATTTTGTGGTTACCAGGATGTTAGTCGACAATGGTTCCAGTGCAAACATATACCCTCTCTCTACTCTGAACAAGTTGAAAGTTGATGATGAGAGGATTCACAAGAACAACATCTGCGTGACTCGGTTGGTGATATAGTACTTGAATTGACAATAGGACCGGTGGAATTAACCATGGAGTTCCAGGTACTGGACGTATCCGTCTCTTACAATTTGTTGTTAGGTCGGCCTTGGATACATGCCGCCAAAGGAGTCCCATCCACTTTGCACCAGATGGTCAAGTTTGAATGGGACAGGCAAGAGATCAACGTGCATGGTGAGGAGAATTTGTGTGCTCACAGTGATGCGTCCGTCCCATTCATTGAGGATGAAGATGACAAAGGACCTTGGGTATATCAAGTTTTTGAAACAGTGTCGGTCGAGAAGGTTACAAAAGGAAAATGTATTCCAACTCCAAAGATAGCCTCTGCATCCGTCATGGTGGCCTCTGAAATGTTGAAAACTGGCTTTGTACCAGGTAAAGGTCTGGGTACATCCTTGTAGGGTATCATACGGCCAGTGTCCCTCCCTGAAAACTTGGGTACATTCGGTCTTGGATTCAAACCCACAACGGCAGATGTGAAAAGGGCTAGAAAGTTGAAAAAGAAGGCATGGGCACTTCCGAAGCCTATCCCGCGTCTCTCCAGGTCTTTTGTCAAGCCCGGTGCCAGGAAGCGCCCAGTGACAACAGTTCCAAGTTCTGTGGCTAACATTAATGAAGAGTTAATTGAAAGGTTCTAAAGGTTGTTTGATGATGTGAACATGGTAGAAGTTGGAGAAGGTTCTAGCTAAGAAGACGTGTAGTTCGTCGGGCCGATTGTAAAGCTTAACAACTGGAAGGCTACTCCTCTCCTTACTTGGAAGGAGTCTTGGTAGTTTGTTTTGTTTTCCTTTCTATCTGGGTCGTTCCAGGGTTGTGACCCAGACTTTTATATTTCGCTTGTTTGATGTACAAACCTTGTTATCCTTTATTTTCAATGAAATGCAATTTCCCCTTTCCATCATTCCTGATAGTTTTATTTTTGTTTTCTTTTCTTCTCTCTACAGTTCTTTTTATGTTGGTTTCAATGACATGACATGCATGAGGAATCTTCGGCCAAGTCTTAAAAGTCAATCTAATTCTGAAATAATAATCTAAGAAATAGAGTGTGATGATGAATCAGAATATGATGAGGATGAGGCATTTGAGGAGATTAGTAAAGAACTAAATCATTTTGAAGAAAAACCCAAGCCTAATCTGAATGAAATGGAAGCAATCAATCTAGGGGATCTATATAATGTTAGAGAAACTAAGATAAGTGTCCATCTTGAACCGCAAATCAGGGAAGAAGTAATTAAAGCATTGTTGGAATATAAGGATATTTTTGCATGGTCATATGATGATATGCCAGGCTTGAGTACCGATCTAGTAGTCCACAAATTGCCAATTGATCGAGCATTCCCTCCCATCAAACAGAAGTTGAGAAAGTTCAAAACTGACATAAGTGTGAAGATCAAAGAAGAAGTCACAAAGTAGCTTGATGCAAAGGTCATTCGAGTCACGCGGTATCCCACGTGGTTAACCAATGTTGTGCATGTGCCAAAGAAAGACAGTAAGACCAGAGTGTGTGTTGATTATCGTGATCTCAACAAGGCAAGTCCAAAGGACAATTTCCCACTACCAAATATCCACATTTTGATTGATAATTGTGCCAAGCATGAGATTGGGTCTTTTGTGGTCTGTTTTGTGGGGTATCATCAGATTTTAATGGATGAGGAAGATGCGGAAAGGATTGCATTCATCACGCTATGAGGAACATATTGCTAGCGGGTGATGCCATTTGGTCTGAAAAATACTGGAGCAACTTATATGAGGGCAATGACTACCATATTCCACGACATGATACACAAGAAGATTGAGGTTTACGTGGAAGATGTGATCATAAAGTCCAGGAAGCAGTTAGACCACGTCAAAGATTTGAGAAAGTTTTTCCAGAGGCTCCGCATGTAAAATTTTAAGCTCAACCCTGCAAAGTGTGCATTTGGTGTTCCATCTGGGAAACTGTTGGGGTTCATAGTCAGTCGGCGGGGCATTGAGTTGGATCCGTCAAAAATCAAGGCTATCCAGGAATTACCACTGCCAAAGAATAAGACCGAGGTGATGAGTCTGCTAGGGAGACTGAATTACATCAGCAGGTTTATTGCTCAACTCACGACAACTTGTGAACCTATCTTTAAGCTGCTAAAGAAGGATACTGCGGTCAAGTGGACTAATGAGTGCCAGGAAGCATTCGATAAGATCAAAGAGTATTTGTCAACCCCCCCCCCCTATGTTGGTCCCACCGGAACCCAGGAGACCCTTGATTCTTTATTTGACAGTCCTAGATAACTCATTTTGTTGTGTGTTGGGTCAACATGACATCACCGGCAGGAAAGAGCAAGCCATCTATTAAAAGGACATGTTGCGTCCTGACTTGGGTAGCACAAAAGTTAAAGCATTATTTGTCATCCTACACTACTTACCTCATTTCTCGTCTGGATCCTATAAAGTATATCTTTCACAAGCCCATGCCCACAGGAAGGCTCGCAAAGTGGCAGATTTTGCTCACGGAGTTTGACATCATATTGGCAGATTTTGCTCACGGAGTTTGACATCATATATGTCACTCGGACGGCGATGAAAACCCAAGCTTTGGCCGATCACTTGGCCGAAAACCCGGTGGATGAAAAATATGAACCTTTGAGGACTTACTTTCCTGATGAAGAGGTAATGCATACTGATGAGGTCGAGAAGGATGAAAAGCCCGGCTGGAAACCTTCTTTAATGGGGATGCTAACATGAAAGGTATTGGAATAGGAGTTGTACTTATTTCTGAAACAGGGCACCACTACCCTGTCACTGCTCAGCTCTGTTTCTATTGTACCAACAACATGGTCGAGTACGAAGCATGCATTCTGGGTTTAAGGTTAGCTATGGACATGGGAGTCCAAGAAGTGCTGGTTTTAGGAGATTCAGATCTATTAGTGCACCAGATTTAGGGAGAATAGGAGACTCTAGATTTGAAGCTCGTACCGTACCGACAATGTTTGCAGGATCTTTGTCAGCAGTTCAGATCACCGGAGTTCAGGCATATCCTTAGGATCCACAGTGACGTTGCTGATGCATTGGCCACTCTGGCGTCGATGTTGCATCATCCAGATAAAGCTTATATTTACCCTTTGCATATTCAGGTCCAGGATCAGCATGCTTACTGTAACATGGTGGAAGAAGAACTTGATGGTGAACCTTGGTTTCACGATATCAGGGAGTACGTCAAGTCGGGGGTGTATCCTGTACAAGCTGCGGGGGATCAGAAGAGAACAATTCGACGTTTGGCAAGTGGATTTTTCTTTAGTGACGGAGTTTTTTACAAAAAAAACTCCAGATCTTGGATTGCTGAGATGTGTAGTTGCTAGACAAGCCACGACTATCATGACCAAAGTGCATTCCAGAGTCTGCGGGTCACATATGAGTAGGTGTATTCTGGCAAGGAATATTCTTCAAGCAGGTTATTATTGGCTCACCATGGAGCGAGATTGCATCAGTTTTGTGTGCAAGTGTCATCAATGCCAAGTACGCGGAGATTTGATTCATTCTCCGCCATCTGCATTGCACACAATGTCCGCACCATGGCCCTTTGTTGCTTGGGGTATGGATGTCATCGGGCCAATCAAGCCATCAGCATCCAATGGGCTTAGGTTCATTCTGGTGGCCATTGACTACTTCACTAAGTGGGTTGAAGCTAAAACTTTCAAATCCGTGACCAAGAAGGTAGTGGTCAATTTTGTTCATTCAAATATCATTTGTCGGTTTGTGATCCCAAAGGTGATCATCACAAATAATGCTGCTAATTATAACAGTCATTTGATGAAAGAAATGTGTAAACAATTCAAGATTACACATCGAAATTCCACCCCATACCGCCCCAAGGCGAATGGAGCAGTCGAGGCAGCCAACAAGAACATAAAGAAGATACTTCTGAAAATGGTGCAAGGTTCCAGGCAATGGCATGAAAAGTTGCCCTTCGTGTTGTTGGGTTATCACACTACTGTTTGCACTTCAGTAGGTGCAACTCCTTATTTGTTGGTATATGGCACTGAAGTAGTGATACCCACGGAAGTTGAAATTTCATCCCTTCGGATTGTTGCTAAAGCCAAAATCGATGATGATGAGTGGGTCAAAACCAGTCTGGAGCAATTGAGTTTGATTGATGAGAAAAGGTTAGCAGCAGTGTGTCATGGCCAGTTGTATCAAAAGAGAATGGTAAGAGCATATAACAAGAAGGTGCGTCCGCGGAAATTTGAAGTAGGTCAACAAGTGTTGAAGTGCATACTCCCACATCAGGTTGAAGCGAAAGGCAAGTTCGCCCCAAATTGGCAGGGGGCGTTCGTTGTAACAAGATTATTGTCCAATGGCGCTTTATCTTTAACAGATATAGAAGGCAAATGTGTAGATATGGCTATCAATTCTGATGCGGTCAAAAGATATTATGTATGATTTCTTTGGTTTGTCTAAATTATTGTTTGTACTTGGCATATTTTGAAGATTGGAATGATGAAGGCATTTTATTCTGCTATCTAAATATTTATCCTTTGATAGCCCCTTATTTATTTCCTTTCATACCCCTCTTTTGGAATCAGTAGCAAAATTCAGAAACACGAACACAAAGAGTAAGTAAAGAAGAAAAATAGAAAAATAGAAGAGAAAAGAGAAAGAAAGGAATGGAAAAAAGTGAAAAAAAAGAGAGAAAAGAAAAAGAAAAAAAAGAGAAAAAAAAAGAAGAGAAAAGAAAAGGAAAAGAGAAAAGTAACAACAACAAAGAAATTCCTATGCCATCAACTATGTTCGACCTAATTCCTTTTAAGGATATATAGGCCGCCTCACGGTTCGGTCCCATCAAAATAAAAATGCAAAACTCCCTAGGCAAAGAAACTGGGGCAGAAGTTGTGGTAGTTGTAAGAGATCTGATTCCAAAAGTTGAAATTTTGAACCCATTCAAGCTGTGTTGAGCCTTTGTGATATCCTTTCTTTCTGGCCCTATCCAAAAGCCCACATTACGGTCCAAAGAAAGACCTTCCGATCAATCTTCAAGAGATGTCAAGTCGAGCAAGCCCCAAAACTCGTGTTAACCAAGGGTTCTTGTTCGGAACCCTTGATTAACACGAGTTTTGGTTCGATTTGAGGGCCACAGCCTCTTGATCAAGCCACTGTACCCCGCCGAGTTTCTTTGCCCTCCTTGTTCTTTGAATTAAGTCACTAGGCTTTCTGGTTTGCCAGTATCTCACCTCTTCCTCTTTGGTTTTGTTTTTCGTTTTTTGTTTTATTCTTTTTCTGATTTTCTGGTAATTCTAATGGTTTACTTGTCCGAATTTGGTTGAGCTCCATCTGTTTTAATCAATTAAATATTATATGTTTAACTATATACTTTCTTATGTTAGTTTCTTAGTTGTTTAGGATAGATTTAGCATGATTTCTGTTTCGATTCTAGTTCATCTTGCTTTTCTGTTTCCTTTCCTTTTTTATTTTAATTGCATGATGTAAATTTTAGGGTTTTGTGATTTAGTTGATTAAATATTCAATATCCATTCATCTTTCATTGTTCCTCTCTTAGAATTAAGTCTGTCACTAGCCATTAAAAATGGATTTTTGAAGCTTATCATGAAATTGAATCCTTTCTGGTTTGTTTTAAGAGCCAGATGTTCACCCTTTCAGTGTTATTTATTGTTTGATTAGTTTTATTCATATCTGCCTGCCTTGTCTTGTTTGTTAGTATTTGTAATTGTTAAACACTCCTAGGGTCTTAATTAAACAAATAAAAACTTAGGGGTCAATTTGGGAAATAGAGATAAGGACTTTCAGATAAATTTAGTGTTGGAAGTTTCTAGAATAGGGGCAGCTGGACTTATTTGGCCTGCACAAGTTGCTGAGAACAATTAGGAGTCGACAGTTGTCCCATTCTGTTAAAAAAAGATGCTTGTGTGAGGGAATAATTCTCATTCTGTTTCTGCAGCATATGGCACCCAAAAGTGCTATATATAGACCCTTCTTTCACTCAAAAATTAGACATTCATCCCCTGAAAAACACTCAAAGTCTCTGCATCATTTCTTGGTTAAAAATTGCTTGAAATTACTCTTGGTTTTTACTATTAGCAATAACTTAAAAGCTTCAAAGGATTTCTGATTCATCTGGGTTCAAAGATAGTCTAAGGGAGCTGAATTTGCGATGTTGATTTGCTGATTTACACACTCTCTTGCTATTGCTGATATCCTCACCTTTTTTGCTCTAACTTTAACTTCCAGGTACTTCTTGGACCTTATTGATATGTGAAGTGCAAGTTTGAAGTATGTAATCAAAGTTACAGATTTAAATATTAGCCTTATTAAGTATCAGATTATGGTATTCAGAATCTATCCCTGTTTTCTACCTTAAATTAGTTTTACTAAATGATTTACTATATTCATTCATGTTGTTTATAGTACAATTCATCTTAGGGTTGTATTTGGACTTTAGCTTGTTATGTTGGTTTTAGTTTGGTAAAACTCTTCCTATCGAGTATATGGTGTTTGGACTGTTATAGTATGGGTTTAATTTAGATGAGGAACATCCCCTGTTGGATTTTGTTTGAATTTGTTCAGGTTAGTAGTGATGTTCCGTCTAAGGTTAACTCCTATCATGATTTTGCTATTTTGGATTTTGTTTTTTTTAAGTATCTGAATGAATTTAAGAGCTATTGTTGCCATTGCAATAGTTGATTTAAATGTCTGGAGTATCCCTATTGTTAGAATCACTACATGTATGAGTTCAACAGCAGCTAGTAGTAGTTTCAACTTTCAAATGCATGTGGCCTGTAATTGTTGAGTGGACAGTGCTTAAAATTTATGTATTTTGGATCTAAATTAGATGATGAACATTTTTTATTTGCTTTGATGAAATTGGTTTAGATTAATTTAGATTAGTTTTTGAATTAATCATGGCATATCAAGTAGTTGACGGACTGTAGAATACGGTATTCCAAATAGTAAAGGTGCTCAATGGCATCCCTTAAAACAGCCAGGCCTGTTAAATGGCCCAAATGAGACTACCTGGCCCAAGCCAGGCTCGTGTGTCTCAGGCCCCCTTCCTTTCAATTCTGTACTCATTTCCAAATCCCAACCCTCTCATCGTTTTTCAGTAGTTCTGGCCATCCGATTTCAACGGCCCAAGGGACTAGTATGTTGGTCCATTTCATTAAAATAACCCATTTGCCAATCTGTTTACAACTAATAACTCCTTTAAGTTCAAACCATTCGCAAATGTAAGCACCTTTAGGCCTAGTTAACTATGACTCTTAAAAAATGGAGTGAGGTGTGCCATTTAATTATACCACCATGGCCCTCACAAATATTATTACTAGTTATTAAATTGAACCCTCGTAAAAAAGCCTTTAGGCATGTGTTTAAAATACAATTGTGATTGTGTACACGTTCGTGTGGCATGATTACAATTCTAAAAACCAATTCGGAGTATGCGTTCGCGCAACTTTGAACAAACTTTCTTAATAACGAAATTGTCTTAATAGACCACTGATTTAATTTGGTTCGTAGTTCGAGGTGCGCCATCCAATTTAATCATTCATGGCCCTCGTATAGATCTTATGACTTAGATATAAAAAGACAAATGTTCGTAGTCTGCTTTAGGCACGTTTGATATACTATTGTGTTTGTGGACACGTTCGCGTGACATGACTACGATTTCTAAAAACAAAAATCGGAGTATGTGTTTGCGCAACTTCGGCCGAACTTTCTTAATAATAATAAAGGATTATTGATTGTGGACACGTTCGCGTGACATGATTTTTGACGCGCCAAAAAAATGGGTACACATACGCGGGACCTGTTTTCAAGATAATTTCTTAATAAAAAAGGCAAATGCACATAGGTTCTAAAATGAGTAATTGAACAATTTAACAAGCCAAGTATGATCAAAGAGACCGTGCTAGAACCACGGAACCCGGGAATGACTAACACTTTCTCTCGGTTTAACAGAATTCCTTACCCGGATTTCTATGTCTGCAGACCGTAAATAGAGTCAATTTCCTCGATTCGGGATTTTAAATCGGTGATTTGGGACACCATAATTATCCCAAGTGTTGACTCTGAATTTTAAATAAATAATCCCGTTTCGATTGTCACTTAAATTAGAAAAAACTCCCTTATACTCCTTGCGGGGGTATGAAAAAGGATGTGTGACAATTGTATTTAACTGTAATGGCTGTTGAAATATTTTTCTCTCTACACTTTGAGATATCCGTAAATACTCCTAGATCCAGCGATTGTTTTATTCTAGATTTACATATAGGACCTTTTATGTGTGTAAACTAGGAACCCATTTGGATGTGCTTAATTTAAGTGACTTTTAAGCATAAATATAAATTAGAAATTTTAGTTTTTGGCTCCTTTTTGGGGGTCATTTTAACTTAAAAACAAGTTCTTAGCATTTTTTACTTTTTCCAAACACTACAAATGAAAAATTACAACTATAAAATAATCTGATTGCCAATAGTATCTCAATTATAATATTCGGAAACAATAAACGTTAAAAGAACAGAATTACGTGGAAATATTCACAAATTATTGTCTACTAACTTACGTAATTATTTATAATTTATTTTTTAAATAATCTGATAAGCATACTTATGGCAATCATCCCATGAACTGAAGTTTCATAGCAGCACCAACAGCAGCAGCAGCAGAAGCAGCAGAAGAAGAAGAAGAAGAAGGAGGAGGAGGAGGAGGAGGAGGAGGAGGAGGAGGAGGAGGTGGTGGTGGAGAAAGGGGGCTGAAGTTTTTTTAAAAAGTGGGTATAAGTTAAAAAAAATAAAAAATGGGTATAAGTTAAATGGGGGCGACCAAATAGGACGCCCCGTGCAATTTTTATGCGTTTACTTGGACTAAAATGGGGTTGGGCCAAAATTAGTTAAACAATGGGTTATAGCCAAACACGGCCAACTTGTCTTTTGGCAACACATACATTCATTAGCTAATAAATTTTATAATACTAGTTATCTTTATAACCAAAATAGTTATTTTAATTTTTTTTCGTAAGTTTAACATCTTTGTGTTTTATTTAAGGAATTTTTACCTCCTATAACAAAGGTTAACACCTTATTTATTTTAAATAAATACCATTTAAAAAAATTATATTCTATAGATACCTTTTACTGTTTATAGCAAAATATCTAATTTTGGTACCTTCTACCCCTAAGCCACTAAATATGTTATTCAGTTACACTATTTTCTTTCTCTCTCTAATTTGATACATGTCATTCTCTCTTCCAAATAATACTGGACTCATTGACCGACCACCACTTCTCTTGGCTGGGATTTTTGGAACCTCCTCCTCTCCAGCGATCTCTCTCTCTCTCTCTGTCTCTTTTCATCTCCTAGATTTTCCGTCAGATTTGAACTTGGTTATCTCAATTCCCAAATTCAAAAATGGGGGAAAACGATTTCTTAACCCCAAAGGCAATTGCGAATTGAATCAAAGCTAAGGGCTTACAAAATCTACGATGGTACTGCCCTCTTTATCCTATGATTGTATTTTCCGTCATCCTCTGAAAATACACGAATCAAAGCTAAGGGCTTACAAAAGCTACAATGGGTTTTTGCTCGACGACGGATTCGCCGCAAATTAGGGTTTGTTCTTCAACAAAGATGATGGATTTTGGAGCAGAGCAACTTGATTTTCTGTTAATATATTTCAATGTATTTTCAACGTATCACGCTGTATTTTCATGTATTTCATTGTATTCATTGTCTTTTTTTCATTGTAATTCAATGTATCTCGTTGTATTCCATGTATTTCATTGTATTCACTGTCTTTTTTTCTCATTGTATTTTAATGTATCCCGCTGTATTCTATATATTTTATTGTATTCACTGTCTCGCTATATGCCATGAATGTATTCATATGTTTTTTTAATTAATATAATTTATGTATTCAGATGTATTATATAATATCTCTGAAGATTGCTATGTTTTTGTGACGACCCGGCCGGTCGTCTTAAGAATTAACGCCTCGATCCCCTATTAACTGCTATCCTCGTATTTATTTCTGCTATTTTGATTTGTCGGAATGTCCGGTTTTGAGTTTCGGAGAGTTTTGGGACACTTAGTCCTTAAATGAGAGCTTAAGTTTGGAAAAGTTGACCGTAGTCAGAATAGTATGAAGACGGCCTCAAAATGAAATTTCGATGCTTCTGTTAGCTCTGTTGTGTGATTTTGGACTTAGGGGCATGTTTGGATTGAGTTTTGGAGGTCCGTGGCTAATTTAGGTTTGAAATGCCGAAAGTTGAATTTTTGAAGTTTCCGGTTCGATAGTGAGATTTTGATCCGAAAGTCGGAATGGAATTTTGGAAGTTGTAGTAGCTACGTAGTGTTGAATGTGACGTGTGTGCAAATTTTCAGGTCATTCGGACGAGGTTTGATAAACCTTTTGATCGAAAGCGTAATTTGTGAGTTTTTGAAGTTATTAGGCTTGAATCCGATGTTAAATTGGTGTTTTGATGTCGTTTTGAGCATTCTGAAGGTTGGAACAGGTTTGAATGATGTTTTAGGATTGGTTGTCATGTTTAGTTTAGGTCCCGAGGGCCTCGGGTGAGTTTCGAGTGCTTGGCAGAATTTGGACTTAGGAAGATTTTTTGCATTGCTGAACCTGTCATAACCGCACCTGCGTGTGTGGGACCGCAGGTGCGGCGCTGCAAAAGCGGCTCTTGGACTGCAAAAGCGGAAATTTGGTCCATCTCCAGGAGCCGCAGGTGCAAGAAGGGTAACGCACCTGCGAGACCGCAGGTGCGGAAAGTCTGTCGCAGAAGCGAAAAGTTGATTTAATAAGAAGTTGCAGATGCAACCTTGGCTCCGCAGAAGCGGGACCGCAGGTGCGGTCCCAGGGCCGCAGATGCGGTTTAACTGGGCAGAACATATAAATACTTGCCTTCACAAATTTGAGTTATTTTCACCTCTTTTCAAACGGGAAGACGCCTTGTGGAGCATTTTCAAGGGAGATTTTCAGAGGAATTCATTGGGGTAAGGTCTTTGGTCCCCAAAATCGTTATTAGGGTGATTTTTATCATAATAAACATGAAAATTTAAGAAATATCAGTGGTAATTTGGGGGTTAGGGCTTGACTAATTAGAGACATTTGAATGATGATTTGAGGGGCCACTTGAGGTTTGATTTTGGTACTTTTGGTATGAATGAACTCGTGAGAGTGTGAGGATTTTGGAAATGTGAATTTCACCAGATTCCAAGACATGGGCCCGAGGGGCGTTTTGGTTATTTTACCTAATTTCGCCCATTAGCTTAGAATTTAATTGTAGAATCAGTTACTTGAAGTGTTATTTACATTATGCTATTGAATTAAATAGATTTGGGCCACTTGGAGTCGAGTACTCGTCGCAAGAGCGTGGTTTCGGGTTGATTGAGCTGGTTCAAGGTAAGTAGCTTGCCTAACCTTGTGTGTGAGACCTTCCCCTTAGGATTTGGTATATTTGATGCGTACGTGAGCTAATTGTTGAAAACCCGATTTTCTTTAAGTAATTTCAATTGTGTTCCTTTTTCCTGTTTTATACTACTTGCAATTTAAGCTTGTTGTTAGCTTAGAAAAAGCATGTTTAATTGACTTAATTGTTTATTTGCTTAAACTGCCTTAATTGTATTATGTGAAGCATGTTATGTTAGAATTACCTATTTTGCTTGGTACGAAATTGGTAGCGAGAGAGGGTCAGAGCAGTTTTTACCCGATCTAGGATCGGGATCGATTTCCACAGAGAGCTAGAATTTGGAATGGAGTATCTATCTAGGTTAGGATCGCGTATGTGTTTCAAATTACACTTCTAATTATTTTTGGGGTTTTCTTTTTTACTTCTACTATTATCAAACTACAAATGTTAAATGCAACTAGATTAAGCTAAGAGTTAACGCTACGAGTTGTTCAATTGATTTAAAAGGCACTAGGATAGTGACTTCCGCCTAGGTGGTCAATTGACGGGTACTTGAATCTAAGGCACAACTGACATAGTTGGGGAGTATGATATAATGGTTGCACAATATTACCCACTCTACACCTTTCGGTGGTTCGAGTGATTTTGCCCAAATTGACTTTCTCAAGACCAATTAGGTATGCAAATTTGCACAAGCAACTAGGGTTCAAGTCAGGTATTACTCTCTCGAGGTTTAACCCTTTAATTGGGGCTATCAATCTTTTGAGTACGTCCCAATTCCTTGTTGGACCAATTTCGGAGATTTAGGCTCTCTTTCTCAAGAAGAGCCAAGACAACTAAACACAAACTAGGGTTTGCAACCACTAATTCAACAATAACCATGAAACTGGGACAAATCTCAAATACCCATAGTCAATCTAGCTCTAAAATACAAGACCCATCAATTACCCACACTAGGGTTGAGCCACAACCCTAGCTTATGGGTCTAGCTACTCATAATTGAAGAAGAAAAACAAGAAATAAATGAAGAAAAACTCATATTAATTAATTGCTAAGCTAAATAACAAGATTCAATGATGAAAAGTAGATAAAATTGCCCAAAATAGCTAAGAATCTCGAACCCACGAATGCAGCTGCTTAATTACAATATCTGATACCCTGAAAATGGGAAAATAAGCTATTTATACTAAGCTGAAAATTCTGGACAAAAATGCTCCTGCGGGGTTAGTACGGACTGCGCAAAATGGTGTGCGGCCGCACTAGGGCTCTTGACTTCAAAATCTAACTCTCTGAACTCAAGCAATGCAGATCGCACAGAACGGACTGCGGCCGTGGAAGCTTCTAGTGCGGTCCGCACAGAATGGACTGCGTATCGCATTAGCTTGAAACTTCAAAACTGGCATCTCTCTGATTCTTGGGTCTGCGGACCGCACTAAGCCGAGTGCGGCCGCATTGCCTTTTTTTGCCTAAATGTCAACTTCTCTGAATCCCCCAGTGCGGACCACACAAAATGGTGTGCGGCCGCACTGGGCCTGTTTTGCCTGAGCTTTGTCTTATCTTGGGACTTGTGCAAGTTTCACTCCTTTTTGAGCTGATCTTTGGTATTTTGTTACTTTGTTGATCAAACCTGCAATCAAGCACAACTTGTGAGCCTTTTGGGACTATTTTGTATCAATTTCTAATCAAAGTATAAGCAAGAAGGAGTATAGAATGCGTTAAAATCCCTAGTTATCATTGTTGTTGTGTGTTTTACCTTGGGACTACGGGACGGCATCCCGGGAGATCCCTTGTACGTATTTATGATTTGAGCTGAGGTGCGGGATACCGAGAGATCCCTGGCACGTATATTGAGGATACCAAGAGATCCCTAGCATATATTGAGGATACCAAGAGATCCTCGGGATACCAAGAGATCCCCGGCATATATTAAGGGTACTAAGAGATCCTCGAGATACTAGAGATCCCCAGTTATTATCCTTATGAAGAGTGGTATTTTCTTGTGATTGTCTTTATCTCTGTTCTAGTTATTGTATTTCTTATTATCATGTATTAAATTCTTACTGTCAGTTTTCAACTGTACTGCTTATCTTATTTTGTCATCCCTTATATTCTATTTAATCTCAGTAGGGCCCTGACCTTCCTCGTCACTATCCGACCGAGGTTAGGCTTGACACTTACTGAGTACCGCTGTGGTGTACTCATGCCTTTTCTATGCATGTTTTTCATGTGCAGATCCAGATACCTCTACTCAGACTTTCCATGCTTGAGACGAGGCGTTCGTAGAAACTCCAGGATTTTACCGAGTTGTTTTTGCTGTAACTATTTGAAACAAGTGCTAAATGACTACAAGGGCAAGTGCTGGAATTTTGTCGGTGACATAATTATTTTAATTTGTAAAGGCAAGGGCAAAGCTGTAGACGAAAATAGCCGTAAGGAGTTTGATAAGCGCCGCTTTGTCTCAATAATAGCTGAGGACTGCTACAAGGACTACAATGAAGAAGTGCCAATCCGGGAAATGGGGATCAACATGATTAGCCTCGACTTATGAAAATGCAAAACCATTTGTCCTAAAAATAGACAAGGTACAAATCGAATAAGCCAAAAAGAAAAAGATGAAATGCAAAATAAAAAAAAAAGATACAATTGCAAAACCAATTTGTACAAAACGACAGGAAATACACACATTGTATTGTAGGAATATAAGAAGAGCAAAGCAAGACCTGACAACTTGCTTGCCCCATAGGCGACACTTGCATTGGAGCTCTGGACTTAGACAGGTAAGTGGAAGCTAATTCACGAATTAACTTTGGACTGTGTTACAAGATAATTTGGGCTAGTGGATGACTGGCTGTATAACAGGCCCATTTGAGCCCAATCAAAGATATAGTTCCTGCCTGACCCATTAGTTTTTTGATGGTTTTGATGGGCCAAGTTTTCTGAGCCAAGTTTTTCCACCCTTGTCTGCCAATAAAAGGAAGCAACCCTGTTCAGTTTCTGAAGACTAGGGCAAAGCTGTAAAGGAGAATGAAGTTTGATCAGCGTTGTTTTGTCTCTAGCAAAAGAAATAGAGGAAACGAGGAATGGGTCGTGAGTTTATGCAAATGTCTGGAACCTACCTACATCTATCAAGTGAAAGGCATTTGCATAAAATTCGCGCACCTGTTCCTTTGTTCCCCTTTATTGTGAACTGACTGAAGCTTACCCGAATGAGGAATATTTTTCAATTATTGAAGAAGCAAAAATTGTGTTTTTGTTGTCATCTTTAGTTGCTTTTCATTTATTCAACAGAAAAGAGGTTTTACTTGTCTTAATTAGTAGTTTAGTATAACTTCTTAACTTCTCTGGATCTCTTTCGAGGTTCAGTTCTTTTCCAGAGTCGTAATATTTGAACTGGGTGATTTAGTAGTAGCTTTTATTTTTATTTTTATTATTGTTTTGATAGCAAGGTATATATGAGCCTTAACTGTTATTTGTCACCCTACTAAACGTACTTTTGCATATGTGTTTGTGTGTTAGTGGTGGCAAAATGGTTACAAGAAAACAGTTAACCACCTATATTATCCTCTAAAAATGGGTTGGGTAATGAACTTTTTAAAAACAGGTTAAATATTAATAAGAACCATATTATCCATTTAGAAAATGGATAACAATGAGTAACCAATGGATAACCAATGAGTTTAACTTTTACATTTGTAAAGCCTCAAATTGGGGGTTCTCCAAGTTTGAGAGATTAGGAATTATCCAAAAAGTAATCATATTCAAGAAGTCATGGATAATATGGGTACCCATATTATACACCGGTTAACCCGTTTTTTATCCATATGAAATATGGGTCGGTCGGATAATTTATCCATTTTTCCATTATCCGTTTTCAACTCGAAACATATCCGATCAGACCTGTCCATTTGCCACTCCTATTGTGTGTTAAGAGAGTTGTGAATAATACGATAACTAGACTGGCATGTATGCTTTGTTTTAGCCTGCAATTTTTAGCACTGAATTATATCTGAACAAGAAACAAGTATTGGGGAAGAAACTAGTTTGAAATGCTAAAGGAGTAATTCATGTGACTATAGCTGTCTGTAAGGCTAGTTAACTTCAAATTGTGCGAGATCTAGGAAGCAAGATAAGCTCGGACTTATTCGAGCTCAGTTTATTCATTGTATTGTTAAAAGGGGGAAAATTTGAAAAAAAAAAGGGGGGGGGGGGGGGAGGGGGGATATTATTAGAATACATGATTAAATGTGGTGTAGGGCAATGCCTCTGTAGTCGGCTAAGGGCAGGCAATTCATTTACGAGCCTTGAGTTATGAACATGCAAACAGCCTCGCAAAAGCTGAGTTAAGAAATCGAGATCGGCATCACACAGTCGGCATTTCCTTAGAAGGGCTAACCTTCACCTAGGTCTTGACGCACATATTTATTTGCTTCCATAGGATAAGGAATAAATTGATATATGATGTATGTCCCAGTTGATTCCTGAGATCAAAATTCTTGACAGTAAAATCCAGCCTGAAGGATTAAAATTTGGGAACACAGAACCTTGTATTAAAGCTTATTTAAGTTATTTTGCACACACACGTGGGTTATTAATTTTGTATGATGTTGAGTCTGGACTATACTATGTATTCCTGAAGGTTCTTGACATAAGTTCTATTTGAGTTGGGGTTATTTTTGTCATGCCTACTTATGCTTATGTGCCTATGGTCGTTTTAGTTTCATTGCTCGGGGATGAGCAAATATTCGAGTGTGGGGTTATTTGATAAGTTGAATATGGCTTTATTCAATTTATAGACTTTAGGTCTATTTTGATTGCATTTTGACTCAAGTTCATTCAGAGTGCCAATCTTTGAGATGGGAATCAACATGATGACTCGTCCTGTTACATTCATTCCAACAGAATGTATTAACAAAGGGAAATGGAATAGGTCCGAGAATTCAACGCAAATGCCTTGGAACTACTACATCGAGCAAGTGAAGGCGTTTGCATAGAACTCACGGATCCTTTCCTTGTTCCCCTTTTTTGGGATGTGACTGAAGCAACCCAGTCCTTTTGTTTAGTTGTTATGGATCCGAATGAGGAATATTTTCCAATTATTGAACAAGCAGAGGAAGTGGTGGATGCCCCACAAGGTGATTGGGAGTAGCGTTTAAAACATGTTGAGGAAGACCTCTGCTTTTAAAATATGATTGTAAATGTATTTCTGATTAGAGACAATGAGAGATAGAGGTCAGTATTCCTATCCCCATACTCTGCTCTCCTTTCGCGAATGCATTAGAGACAATGCTTGATTTCAGTTTGGGGATAGAGGATCTACTTTTTTGTGATTTTGTTGTGAACTTTAGTTGGTTTTTATTTATTAAAAAATGTTTTTACTTGTCTTAATTAGTAATATAACTTCTTAGCTTCTCTGGATTTCTTTCGAGCTTCAGTTTTTTTACAGAGTCGTAATATTTGAACGGGGTGCTTTCATAGTAGTTTATTACTCTTAATATATATATATATGTTCATGTACATATGTGTATATAACCTCAATTGTTATTGTGACTCCATGCTTTTGAATATGAATGTGTGTTAAGAGAGTAGTGCATAGTATGATAACTAAAAGTAGCATGTATGCGTTGTTTTATCCTACTTTCTTTTAGCACTGATTGATAACTGCATAAGAAACAATTATTGGGGAAGAAACTAGTTTTGAATGCTAAAGGAGTAATTCCTGTGACTCTGTCTGTCACCTAGGTCTTAATGCGCCAACGAGAAAAAAGTGTATGTTTATTTGCTTTCTTGGAATAAGGAATAAATTAATAATACTGTATGTCCAGTTGATTCCTGATATTAAGCTTCTTGCCAGTAAAATCTAGCCTTAAGGATTAAAATATGGGAACATAAAGGGCTCTAAAGGTAGACTGACTTGAACTAACCTTGCATTGTGGCTTATTTTGATCAAAATTTGCACACGTGGTTATTACTTGTGTATATGATGTTAAGTCTGGACTATCCTACATCTTCATGAAGGTGCTTGGCATAGGTCTTATTTGAGTTTGGGTCTGTTTTTTTGTCGCCTGGTTATGCTTACGTGCCTATGTGATTGGGTTCCCTTGTGGTTGTTTTAGAACCATTGCTTGAGGACGAGCAAGGATTTAAGTATGAGGATATTTGATAAGTTGAATATTGCATTGTTCAATTTGTAGACTTTAGGTGTGTTATGATTGACTTATGGCTTAAGTTCATTGATTTGGATGGTCAACGCACTAACTTCTACTAAATTTTGACTATAGATATGTTAAGGATGCAAATTGGGGAAATCCAAGTTAAAATTGGAAGAAAGGAACAAGTAAAGTCAGAGTTAGGTCGAGCCTAGGCACAGAACTTGGCCTAAAACTGAGCAGTCTGATGCAAAAGCGCATCAGGATTAGACTTAACTGCTTACCTTGTGCAAAACTGCGTAGAAGTAGAACGAGGAACCAAAGTTTTCTGTGCAACATGCAAAACCAACCGCTGTGAAGAAAATTCATACTACGGAGAATCCTGCTGATATGCTAACTAAGGTGGTGACTGCGATCAAGTTTCAACATTGTTTGGATTTGATCAACATTGTTGAACACTGAAGATTGAAGATGAAGACACAACCAAAATTTGTTATTGAGAGAGAATTGAAAATGTGGAATTTTGCCAAGGTGGAGATTTGTTGAAGTTTGGCAAAATGCCAAAGTCCCACATTGGTTGGGAGTTAAGTTTGGAGGGGATTTTTCCCCTATAAAAGAAGGCCTAATGTTTAGGATTGAGACACACCTCTCATTTGCCTTCTCATCTGTTTAAGGCATTTGTATCTTCTCTCTTTAGTATTATTTCACTTGTATTTTTGGAGTGGAATAAAATATTGGTTGTGTCCGAGGAGTAGGCAAAATTAGCCGAACCTCGTAAATTCTGGTGTTCCCTTTATTGTTGCTTTATTGTCTTATTTATTATTTGGTGGCTGTCATAATTTTTGGTATAGTAGTTGTGACTTATTCACACTATATACATTTGGCTTCCGCAACAATTGGTATCAGAGCCAAGGTACTGTCTAAGTATGCTCTGTGGTTGCAGCATAGTCTGATCTTCCACATCAGAAAAGATTTATCTTGGTAACTGAGTCAAGGTTCTGTCTGAGTATGCTCTGTGGTTGCAGCTTAGTCTGATCTTCCACACCAGAAAGGAAATAATCTTGATTTGTGTCGTCAGCTATTAAATAATATTTGTGTCAAAGATGGGAGACAATAAACAAGAAGAATCTACATCAAGTGTCAACAATACGTCATCATTGGCATCTTCGCTTATGACAAGAATTGTGTCAAATGCGAAATTTGCGGTAGAAATATTTGACGGGTCCGGACATTTTGGGATGTGGCAAGGCGAGGTTCTAGATGTCCTTTTTCAACAAGGGCTAGATCTTGCTATTGAAGAAAAGAGACCAGATGCTATTGGAGAAGAAGATTGGAGAATTATCAATCGTGTTGCTTGCGGTACCATTCGATCCTACCTTGCTAGAGAGCAGAAATATCCATACACAAAGGAAACTTCTGCAAGTAGATTATGGAAAGCACTGGAGGATAAATTTTTGAAGAAAAACAGTCAAAATAAATTGTACATGAAGAAGAGACTGTTTCACTTCACCTATGTTCCTGGTACCACGATGAATGAACATATCACCAGTTTCAATAAGTTGGTCACAGATTTGCAAAATATGGATGCAACTTTTGATGATGGTGACTTGGCCTTGATGTTGTTGGGGTCACTTCCTGAATACGAGCACCTTGAAACTACTCTACTTCATGGAAATGACGAAATTTCTCTCAGAGAAGTTTGTTCGGCTTTGTACAGCTATGAACAAAGAAAGGGAGAAAAACAGAAGGGCGAAGAAGGAGAAGCACTAGTTGTGAGGGGTCATCCTCAAAATCAAACGAGGACAAAGAAAGGAAGATCCAAGTCAAAATCTAGACCCAGCAAAGATGAATGTGCCTTTTGTCGAGAAAAAGGGCACTGGAAGAAAGATTGTCCGAAGTTGAAGAATAAGGCCAAACATAACAATGAAAATGCCATTATGGATTCAAATGTAGCTGATGGTGATGATTCAGACTTCTCATTAGTTACAACAGAGCCATCAACATTATCAGACATATGGTTGATGGACTCGGCTTGTAGCTATCATATGTGTCCCAACAGGGACTGGTTCGTGGATTTTCAAGAAGGAGAATATGGAGTCGTCCACACAGCGGATAACAGCCCTCTTACCTCATATGGCATTGGTTCAATACGATTAAGGAACCATGATGGAATGATCAGAACATTAACAGATGTTTGATATGTACCGGGTTTGAAGAAAAATCTCATCTCTGTGGGAGCCCTAAAATCAAAAGAGTTCAAAATCATTGCAGAAAATGGAGTGATGAGAATATGCTCCGGTGCACTAATGGTAATGAAGGCCAATTGGAAGAACAATAACACCGTTATCGCGGTAGTACAGTTATTGGGACAGCGACATTAACATCTAGTGACGAAAAAGAGGCAGAAGCAACCAGGCAATGGCACATGCACTTGGGACATGCTGGAGGAAAATCCTTGAAAACTTTATCAGATCAAGGATTTTTAAAAGGAGTAAAGACTTGCAACTTGGAGTTTTGCGAGCATTGTGTCAAAGGGAAACAGACAAGGGTTAAATTTGGTACAACGATCCATAATACTAAAGGCATTTTGGATTATGTACATTCTGATGTTTGGGGTCCTTCCAAAACACCTTCATTGGGTGGGAAGCACTATTTTGTAACCTTTGTTGATGATTTTTCCCAAAGAGTGTGGGTGTATACAATGAAGAGCAAAGATAAAGTGTTGGGAATTTTTCTTAAATGGAAAATGATGGTGGAGAATCAAAGAGGCAGTAGGATCAAGTGTATTCGCACAGACAATGGACGTGAATACAAAAATGATCATTTTAATAAGGTATGTGAAAATGATGGCATCGTCCGACACTTCACTATCAGACATACACCACAACAGAATGGAGTGACAGAACGTATGAACCGGACCTTACTGGAGAAGGTACGGTGTATGTTGTCCAATGCTGGCTTGGGCAAAGAATTTTGGGCTGAGGCAGTTACATATGTATGCCACATCATTAATCGCTTACCATCTACTGCTATTGATGGCAAGACACCATTTGAAAAATGGTATGGAAAGCCTGCCGGAGATTATGACTCTTTGCACGTGTTTGGCTCAACTGGATATTACCATGTGACAGAGTCAAAATTGGATCCAAGGGCAAAGAAGGCTATTTTCATGGGGATTACTTATGGAGTCAAAGGATATCACTTATGGTGTCCTATGACAAAGAAAGTAATATTCAGCAGGGATGTTACCTTTGATGAATCTGTTATGGTAAATAAGGTAACAGAAGATACCAAACAAAATGAGGGTGCTTCTAAGCAGGTGGAGTTTGAGGAAAAATTTATTTTTCCTACACAAGAAGCAGAAGAGGAAACAAATGAAGATTATCCTCTGGAAGAAGATCTAGTAAAGAGGGAGATTCCAACTGAGGAACCTCGACAACAACTTGAATAAATAGCAACTAGCATACCAAAAAGGACAATAACAAAACATGTTCGTCTTATAGAGACGATTGGTTGTGCCGCCTCAATTGTAGCTGATGATGTTCCTACCAGTTATAAAGATGCAGTCCAAAATTCAGAAGAAGATAAGTGGAGGATTGCCATGAATGATGAAATACAATCCCTTCATCAGAATCATACATGGATATTGGCTAATCTCCAGAAGGGAAAGAAAGCAATTGGGTGCAAATAGGTATTTGCAAAGAAAGAAGGATTTCCTAACCAAGAAGATGTTCGCTACAAAGCAAGATTGGTGGCCAAAGGATATGCTCAAAGGAGGGAATTGATTACAATGAAGTGTTTTCTCCAGTTGTAAAACATTCCTCCATTATAATTATGTTGGCTTTGGTAGTGTCACACCTCCTTTTTCCGCACCCGAGAGGGTGCAAGGGAGTTTTTCTAATTAAAGGACAATCGAAATGGGATTTGTTTATTTATTTCAGAGTCGCCACTTGGGAGGTTTAGGGTGTCCCAAGTCACCAATTTTGATCCCGAATCGAGGACATGAATGACTCCATATTACAGTCTGCGTACCAGAAATCCGGGTAAGGAATTCTGTTAACCCGAGAGAAGGTGTTAGGCATTCCCGAGTTCCGTGGTTCTAGCACGGTCGCTCAACTGTTATATTCGGCTTGATTATCTGATTTTATACAAATACGAACTTATGTGCCAATTTTATCTTTTAACCGCTTTTATCATTATTATTATTTTTACAAAGGAATTGCAACGTCGCGAAAACACACCTCGAATCACGTTACATCAATGTACACGTGATTATTGACATATCTCGACTCGGTTGAGATTTGGATTTGGGTCACATAAATGTGCACCCGAGTTAAGGAAAATAAATTATTAAAGGCGCGCTTAAAGCAACTAGCGTGTTGTTATTTTGGGGAAAGCCATGAAATTCGCTTAAACGGCATGTCCCGAATTCTAAGTATTTTATATATATACATTTAGAGGGCCCCGCACTTTGTAAATTTTTGTTTGTCGAGGCTCGTCTCATTCCATATGAAAAGAATTTGCAACATCATGGAAATGCATCTCAGACCACGCCACAATCAATGTACCCGTGGTTAGAGACACATTTCGATTCCGTTGAGATTGAGATTTGGGTCACATGAATGTGCACCCGAGTTTAAGGAGATAACATTATTAAGTACGCGCTTAAAGAGACTATCGCGTATTATTCTGGGAGGGCCGTGAGATTTGCTAAACGACCCATCCTGGAAACTGAATGCTTCGATAATATACATTTAACGAGGGCCCCGCAGCTCGTGCGTTTTTATTTATTTTTGTCGAGGCTCATCTCGTTCTTATTTTAAAAGGATATCCTATAGCAACTACGTTTTTTGTCGCGTTTGTCTCTACTAATTGAAAACAGTAGGTAGTCCTAATTAATTACGTGCTTGCAAGTTATCTATAACAACATTCAGAAATGCTTAAAAATCATAAATGAGGCTGCGTGCGCAGTCAGCCGAACAAATAATCACGGGCCCAAATCCAGCCCATGCGTGATGGGCCAGACCTGGGCCACTGCTTGTTCGATGCGGGCCTGCTTGGTCTGTTTTGACCTGGGCTCGACCTTCATGAGGTTGAGATTGCAAGTTTTGTGTTCTTTGTCTTAACAGGTGGTTTACTAGTTATATGAGACCATTAATCAGAAAAGGAAGAACTTAGCCAATGATGTACAGTTTTCATGCTTGGCATACATTACAGCACATATTACAAAGTAAACTAAGTCTGAGATGCAACCTATTTCATTGAGAATATTTTCACCTATCAGCATACATATGTAAACTACCATTTAGCTAATCTATATTGATATACACTGGGCATACAGGCTGCTTCTATTGTCAACACAGGAATGAAAATTATCATACAGTACATGATATCTAATATAACAATCTATGTATGAAAATCAACTTCAGGTCTTTTCTTTTTGCATTCATGCTCAATGTTCCAATTACATTTGATAGTGCATTGGTTGTGTACCTGGTATAGAGGACAAAGAAGAAAGGACTGATCAGCTGGGCAGTATGCAGTAAACACAGCAACAGTAGATACACAGCAACAACACAACAACAAACCAACAATCACAAGTGTTTTCCACAGTCCACAGACAACCAGCAATAATTCCCAGAACAAAGAAAATCAGCAGATGGTCGAGCACCAAACAAGTAATCCCATGAAAGAGTAATGAAACAACAGAAGTAACAGAGTGTTCAATGCAGCAACACCAGCAGTTCAACAATCACAAGTAGCTCAGTCAGTGCAAACAACAGAACTTGGCCAAGACAGCTTGACCAATATGAACTCTTATATAGCTTTCAGACAGTGTTTGGTTACAGTGTTTACTGGAAATTTCCTTATGTTTTCAGTTTTCTTTAAACTCACAAGACCTCTCTCCTGACTAAAAATTCCAGCCCCTTTTAAGTTCTGAAATGGCCTCTTTATAAGCCAAACGACCAGTGCAGCTAAGCTGCCTGGATCCTCCCACTTGCAGACTGCCCATACTCTTTAAACTCATGCTTAAGCATCTTTTGATGCCAGCCCTTTTTGTTCCCCACGCCTGGCTTTTCTTTAATCAAGAGTTATGGGTTCATTTAAGTATTCATTTTAAACCCCATACTCTTGTGTCTTGTTCCCCATTGGTATTAGTTTAATCCCAAATTAGTACCCTACTTGTCAGCTTATTTAAACTAAGCCTTTTCTGTTCTTTTCAAACCCCAGACTACCCCTGTTAAACCCTGCTTATTACTGCCCTGCCCCTTGCAGCATCAGGGCATTCTGAACTCATGAAAGTTCAAATTCAGGACTGCCCTGGACTGAACCTTTTCAGTCATTTTTGCAATGCAAACAAACTCATTTCAGACAATGCTGGGCATTCAGTCAGTGACAAGGTTCAATTAGTCATGTGAAATTATTAGCTTATTCGATCCATTAGTTATAGAAAACTAATCGACGACGTTTATCGAGTCGACTATACTAATTATAACAGGTAATAATCAGTCGTTCAAATAAACAAACACATACAGGGACCTAAAGGCATCAAACAACTTTTGTTCAATTATTGGGAACCTATATGAATTATTTATGCGACGACTCATCTAATCGAACATGTATATCACAGAATACGTTCAAAACATACACAGAAGACAATCGACCAAATAAAAGGTCTTTACAAGGACGGAAGAAATTAAGAAAAGTATCAGAAAATACCGAACAATCACAACAAGGCATGCTAACGACTTAATTAGTAGTTGAATAAAACAAAAGGGAAAGAAAACTTACCGAAAAAATGTCTAAACCAAACTGAACCAAAACTGACTCAACTTTGACCATTTGAGGCCGAACAAACTTTAATCAGGGTGTTCTCACACGAGAACACCTTGATTAAGGTCTATTAGACCTCAGACCCCTGTCAAGACTGGCCGGATTCCACAGGTTCATGTGTTCTAGGGTCTGGATTTTCAGATCTGGTTATTTAGAAGTTGTGGGTAGATTCGGACCAAACCAAGCTTGGTTTGGTCATGAGGGAAGTCATGGGAGTGTCTGATACAAAGATGGTGAGGTTTGGTATAGATAGAATTTTGTCTTGAATCTTCAAATCCAGATTCGAGACGATAGGAGGTGATTTGAGGTACATGGTTAGTGGATTCGTGTTCAGGGTGGTTGGATGCTTCAGGGGTGTGAAGGGGGTGGTCATCGGCGTTCATGCCGCCGGGTTCTGGTGAAAGGGAAACTAGGGCGGCGTTAGGGTTTGGGGGTTTCAGGGCTTGGGGAAGGAGATGACTGAAGGGGGGGGGGTTCGGATAGGGGGCGTGGGGTGAAGGGCCAAGTTTATATACGGAAGGGGAAGGGAGATTGGAGCCGTTAGATCAAGTGATCTGAACGGCTTAGATCTATTGGTGGGTAACAGGACGGGGTCGTTTGGTATGGGAACGGGGTCGTTTTGGTTTAGGTGAGGGGTTGGGTTGAACCGGCTAAATAGGTCGGGTTATGAGGGAAGCCAGGGACCGTTGGATCAATGGGGTTGGACGGCTCAGATCAACTTGCCTGAAACGGCGTCGTTGAGGTGAGTTGAACAGCCTGATCTGGACCGTTCGTTTGAATCAGATCAACGGCTTCAATAGGGACGCCGATACGGCGTCGTTTGAATCCGTGCTTGGGCAGGCTCGTCTTGGACTGGATCAGTGCTTTGGTTTTGGGCCTCGTTTTGGGGCCCAATCAGATTTTCCTTTCCCTTTTTTTTTTAATTCAACAAATTAAACAAAAATTCCTTAAACAATGTAAAAATTAAAATTAAAATAAACTTACACACATATTGGGTGACACCTACAACAATTAACACACACATATTAGAATTTTAAAAAATGGTTAAATCACAGCCTAGAGTAAAAGCTGCATATTTTGTGAATTTCCTTTTAAAAACCGAATTACGGCCCGATTACACACGGCATACTTATTGTATTTTTGTTTGATAATATTCAATGAAAAATGGATATAAACACTAAGGACTACCAGCACATGTCACATAAAAATTGAAAATTTGTACGGCGAGGCCATTTGCAATTATTTTGATTTCTTTTGGAGTGATTGTTCGTGAAGCAAAAATCACGTGCTTACAGCTGCCCCTCTTTGCCCGAAGACACGAAGGGTTTTCGCGCAAAGATAAAGCGGGCGATTTTTGCTCGTCTGAGTACTCCGTGTGAAGCATTTTTTGAAAAAGATTTGACCGAACCTTTGCTTCAGAGGTTTCCTACATATCCTGGGCTGAACAGGAATCAGGTCAATGTAGTTCGGGAAATTTTGGTAGCTGGGACTACCGTGTGACTGTAGTGTTTGCTGTTGTTGTGCGCTGTTGTATGCTGCTGTAGGATGCTACTGCTCAACCGATCTCCCTATTACATTGCTCTAAAAGGAAAACAAGAAGCTAAGCTAAACTGAGGATCCTGAAATCTCATCCATCTTCAACTTGTTCTTGTTGCCTTGCTTTCTTGTCGGCTAAAGCTTTCCTCTGATGCCCTTATTTTGTGAACTTGGGAGATGATGTTGGTCCTTCGCCTTTTCTGAATGCCAGTTTTCATCACTTTGCTTGACTTGCTGGGAACATGGCTTTCTTCTTTAAATCTTTCAATGGTTTCTTCAGTGGTATGGCTTTCTTCATCAAAATTGTTATATTGGGCATGCTACAACGTTTCCAAACTGCTTCTTCTGAGACGCGTTCCTTCTTCCTTTTGAATGCGCGCTTGCTTTTGCAGCCTTCTACTTCTTGGAAGCTGGGGATTTTATTGTTTCCTGCTTGGGGATCTCCGTTGTACCCTTCCGTCTTCAGGTGGGGTTACTGATTCCAAAATCTAGAGCTAAAAAGTATTCCCGCATTATACTGGTGGGCGACCTAGAACTTAAATGTATTCCCGCATTATACTGGTAGGCGACCTAGAACTTAAATGTATTCCCGCATTATACTGGTGGGCGACCTAGAACTTAAAAGTATTCCCGCATTATATTGGTGGGCGACCTAGAACTTAAATGTATTCCCGCATTATACTAGTGGGCGACCTAGAACTTAAAAGTATTCCCGCATTATACTGGTGGGCGACCTAGAACTTAAATGTATTCCCGCATTATACTGGTGGGCGACCTAGAACTTAAAAGTATTCCCGCATTATACTGGTGGGCGACCTAGAACTTAAACGTATTCCCGCATTATACTGGTGGGCGACCTAGAACTTAAAAGTATTCCTGCATTATACTGGTGGGCGACCTAGAACTTAAACGTATTCCCGCATTATACTGGTGGGCGACCTAGAACTTAAATGTATTCCCGCATTATACTGGTGGGCGACCTAGAACTTAAATGTATTCCCGCATTATACTGGTGGGCGACCTAGAACTTAAAAGTATTCCCGCATTATACTGGTGGGCGACCTAGAACTTAAAAGTATTCCCGCATTATACTGGTGGGAGACCTAGAACTTAAAAGTATTCCTGCATTATACTGGTGGGCGACCTAGAACTTAAATGTATTCCCGCATTATACTGGTGGGCGACCTAGAACTTAAATGGTGTTCCCGCATTATACTGGTGGGCGACCTAGAACTTAAAAGTATTCCCGCATTATACTGGTGGGCGACCTAGAACTTAAACGTATTCCCGCATTATACTGGTGGGCGACCTAGAACTTAAATGTATTCCCGCATTATACTGGTGGGCGACCTAGAACTTAAATGTATTCCCGCATTATACTGGTGGGCGACCTAGAACTTAAATGTATTCCCGCATTATACTGGTGGGCGACCTAGAACTTAAAAGTATTCCCGCATTATACTGGTTGGCGACCTAGAACTTAAACGTATTCCCGCATTATACTGGTGGGCGACCTAGAACTTAAATGTATTCCCGCATTATACTGGTGGGCGACCTAGAACTTAAACGTATTCCCGCATTATACTGGTGGGCGACCTAGAACTTAAATGGTGTTCCCGATTATTTCCCCGTTCTTCCGAGAAAATTTTGACAATCGGCAGAAAATTTTCTGCCCTAGTTTTTGGTGACTTCCCTGGCGTTGCATCTTGCTGCCATCATCAATCCTTTGTTTCCCTGCAGCAGACAAAAGGATTTAATTAGTTTTCATCGTGGTGGTAGAGGGTGCCTTTCTGGCGGATGATTTTTCCTTTCTTCTCTTTTCCTTGCTCTAGGTCCCCATAATTGATTAGTGGGCAGAGTTGCCTGTTGGGGGTCTCTAGCCTGCTGGGGATTGGCTTTCAATTAATCCCCTTTTCTGCTTTCTCTTTAAGCACATGCTGGGGGAGTCTGCTTTTAACTCCCGAAACCACTCCCTTTAGGAGCTTACTTCCTCCAAAATTGTCGGGCATGATCACTGCATTGCCTGGGATCGACTTTTAAGACTGTTTGTATTATCCTTCATTGGATGAATTCCCCTCCGGTTTCTGGTAGTAATCTTTGAAAAATCCTTTCAAGACAAATTTTAGGAAAAGAAATAAAAGATAGATAAAGGAGAAAGTCTTTCTGCACGAATATTTGGTGGGAGAAGAAACTCAAAAGAACTTATCTGGAGGACATGACTGGTCCCCGTGATCATGACGTGCACCACAGATTCCCGACCCAGTCTATTTGTATCAATCGATTTGCCCGATGGTCTGATTTGCTGGGGATGATAAAGGAGTGTCCATTTCGTTTCGAATGTGGTAGCTTTTGCTGATCTGTCTTGTCGCCTCATAGTGCCCTTCGAGGGGTTTTCACTAATGAGACTCTCTCTTTTCTCTCATCTCCCGGTGCCTTATGGTGCCTGTGAAGGTTTTCACCAATAAGACTCTCTCATTTCATATCCCTCATCTTACATCGCCTCTAGGTGCCTGCGAAGGTTTTCACCGATAAGACTCTCTCATTTTATTTCTTTCGAGGAATCGGGGTGTTGTAGATACGACCCTCTCTTCTGGAGATTCCTTTGACCATCAATTCAATCCCAGTCTTATGATCTCTTCTTTGCTGGGGATCGGTGTATTATTCTCGGCTTTATTTGCCTGACTTTGCATCTGTTGGATATTGATCGGGAGGTCTTTTGGACGTCGATGTTGGTTTTGGTGTGGGGCTAACGAAAGGCTATAAAAATGAAAATAATTTGATGGGTGATGTGCTACAACTTTTGGAATCAAACCTTTGTTGGAACTTAAAACATAACCTCTGCCCCAGTTTTCTTGCTTGGGGAATTTATTTTTACACTTATGTTGCGCTATGTGCGTTACGCACACTGTGCCTATTATGCACACTATGTACATTATGCATCCTATATTTACTATGATGCATACTATGACCGAGCCGTGAGGCGCCTACGTATCCTCTTCGAGGAATCAGGTCAAACGTAGTTCCCACGGTTTTGTACTTCTTATGATTTTATCTTCTTTTTTTCTTTTCCTTCTTTTCATTTTCTTTTTCTTCTTTTTTTTCATGTCTTTTCCATTAGTGATTCCAAAAGAGGGGTATGAAAGAATATCTTAAGGCTCAAAGGGGGAAGCAAGGGTTAAAAGTGTTTGGATAGAAGAAAGAACTGCCTCCGTCATCTCATTATCCAATAAATGCCAAATACAAACAAATAAACCAAAAATTGCCATAATTAAAGAAATTACGCATAATATCTCTTGACCGCATCTGAATTGATAGCCATGTCGACACATCTACCTTCGACATCTGTCAAACACAAAGCACCGTTGGACAATACTCTGGTCACGATATAAGGCCCTTGCCAATTTGGGGCGAATTTGCCTTTTGCCTCGACCTGATGTGGGAGGATCTTCTTCAATACCTGCTGCCCTACTTCAAACTTCCTGGGGCGCACCTTCTTATTATATGTTCTTGCCATTCTCTTCTGGTACAGCTGACCATGGCACACTGCTGCCAATCTTTTCTCATCTATCAGGCTCAACTGTTCCAATCGAGCTTTGACCCATTCATCATCATTAATCCCGGCCTCAGCGACAATTCGGAGGGACGGAATTTCGACTTCCGCTGGTATTACGGCCTCAGTTCCGTACACCAACAAATAAGGATTTGTGCCTATGGAAGTTCGGACGGTAGTGCGGTAACCCAACAAAGCAAAGGGTAATCTCTCGTGCCATTGTCTATATCCTTCCACCATCTTTCGCAGTATTTTTTTTATATTCTTATTGGCTGCTTCGACCGCCCCATTTGCTTTGGGATGATATGGGGTGGAATTGCGGTGTGTAATCTTGAATTGTTGGCATACCTCTCTCATCAGGCTGCTATTAAGATTCGCACCGTTATCCGTGATGATCACTTTTGGGATCCCAAATCTGCAGATGAATATGGGAATGGACAAAGTCCACCACCGCCTTTTTGGTTACTGATTTGAAGGTTTTAGCCTCAACCCATTTGGTGAAGTAATCAATGGTCACTAGAATGAACCTATGACCGTTGGATGCTGCCGGCTCGATGGGCCCAATGACATCCATGCCCCATGCCACAAACGGCCAGGGTGCTGACATCGTATGTAACTCCGTTGGCGGAGAATGAATCAAATCTCCATGTATCTGGCACTGATGGCATTTCCTTACGAAAGTGATACAGTCGTGTTCCATGGTGAGCCAATAACACCCTGTTCGAAGGATCTTTCTTGCCAATACATATCCGCTCATGTGTGGCCCACAAACTCCAGCATGTACCTCTGCCATAACCGTCGTTGCTTGACTGGCATCTATGCATCTCAACAATCCCAAATCCGGGGTTCTTTTGTACAATACTCCTCCGCTGAGGAAGAAACCATTCGACAAACGCCGAAGGGCTCTTTTTTGGTCTCCAGAGGCATGTTCTGGATATATCCCCATTCTGAGGTATTCCTTGATATCATGAAACCAGGGTTCGCCATCTGCTTCTTCTTCTATGGCATTGCAGTAGGCGTGCTGATCACGGACCTGGATGTGTAGAGGATCAACATACATTTTGTCAGGGTGGTGCAGCATTGATGCTAAGGTGGCCAAGGCATCCGCAACCTCATTGTGAACTCTCGGGATGTGTTTGAACTTCACCGATCGAAATTGCTTGCTCAGATCATGCAAGCATTGTCGGTATGGTATGAGTTTTAGATCTCGTGTTTCCCATTCACCCTGAATTTGATGTACCAAGAGGTCCGAGTCTCCCAAGACCAAGACGTCTTGGACATCCATGTCAGCAGCCAAGCGCAGACCCAGAATGCAAGCCTCATACTCGGCCATATTGTTGGTGCAATAGAAGCGTAGTTGAGCCGTAGCAGGATAATGCCGTCCTGTTTCGGAAATGAGTACTGCTCCTATTCCAACCCCTTTCGCGTTTGCAGCTCCATCGAAGAAAAGCTTCCAACCCGGTTCCTCGGGCAATTCCAACTCATTTGTATGCATTACCTCTTCGTCAGGAAAATACGTTCTTAAGGGCTCGTATTTTTCATCAACGGGATTCTCTGCCAAATGGTCTGCCAGCGCCTGGGCTTTCATGGCCGTCCTTGTTACATAGACGATATCAAACTCTGTGAGCAGAATTTGCCATTTTGCCAACCTTCCCGTGGGCATAGGTTTCTGAAAGATATACTTCAATGGGTCCAAACGGGATATGAGATAAGTAGTATACGAAGACAGGTAGTGTTTCAACTTCTGAGCTACCCAAGTTAGGGCGCAACATGTTTTCTCGAGTTGAGTGTACTTGACCTCATGTACTGTGAATTTCTTGCTAAGATAGTAGATGGCTTGCTCCTTCCTTCCTGTGTCATCATGTTGCCCCAATACACAACCAAATGAATTTTCCAAGACCGTCAGGTAAAGAATTAGGGGTTTCCCGGGCTTAGGTGGGACCAATACGGGTGGATTAGACAGATACCCTTTGATTTGGTCGAAAGCCTCCTGACACTCTGCCGTCCAACCTACCGCAGCATCCTTTCTCAGCAGCCGAAATATGGGCTCACAAGTTGCTGTGAGTTGAGCGATGAACCTGCTGATGTAATTGAGTCTACCCAGCAAACTCATTACCTTTGTTTTGTTCCTTGGCGGTGGCAAATCTCGGATGGATTCAATTTTGGATGGGTCTAACTCAATCCCCCGTCGACTGACGATGAATCCTAGCAACTTTCCTGATGGAACCTCGAATGCGCATTTGGCCGGGTTAAGCTTGATATCATACCTTCAGAGTCTTTGGAAAAATCTCCTTAGGTCTACCACATGGTCCTCCTGACGCCAAGATTTGATGATCACATCATCGACGTACACCTCGATTTCTTGGTGTATCATGTCATGAAACACGGCAGTCATTGCTCGCATGTACGTTGCCCCGGCGTTCTTTAACCCGAACGGCATTACCCGATAGCAGTAGGTTCCCCATGGCGTAATAAACACTGTCTTCTCAGCATCCTCCTCGTCCATTAGGATCTGATGATAACCCGCATAGCAATCCACAAAGGATCCGATCTCGCGCCCAGCGCAATTATCGATCAGGATATGAATGTTGGGTAACGGAAAATTGTCCTTGGGACTTGCTTTGTTGAGGTTGCGGTAGTCGACGCACACCCTGATTTTTCCATCCTTCTTTGGGACTGGTACCACATTGGCCAACCACTCGGGATATCGAGTGACCCGAATGACCTTCGCTTGCAACTGCTTAATCACTTCTTCTTTGATCTTTACACTCATTTCTGTTTTAAATTTCCTTAGTTTTTGCTTGACCGGAGGGTATGCCGGGTCAGTGGGCAATTTGTGAACCACTAAATTGGTGCTTAATCCAGGCATATCGTCATATGACCATGCAAAAACATCTTTGAATTCCATGAGGGTTTTGATCAATTCTTCTCTGACATTCGGCTCAATGTGGATGCTAATTTTGGTCTCTTGGACGTTATCAGCGTCTCCTAGATTCACAGCCTCGGTGTCATTTAGGTTAGGCTTGGGTTTCTCTTCAAATTGGCACAGTTCTCGGTTTATCTCTTCGAAGGCTTCACCTTCGTCACATTCAGATTCATCATCACAAACGACCTCTTGCCTTATTGAGTCGGATTCAGATTGATTTATTAGACTAGGGCGAAGATCCGTTGTGCATGCCATGTCATTAGAACCAGTAAAAGGAGAACTGTTCAGAAAGAAAAGAACAAAACAAAATTAAAATGGGACAAAGGAAAAGAACTTTATTAAACTTGCGGGATAAAAGGGTTCACACTTTTACAAAAACGAAAGTAAAATTTGGATTACACCCTTGAATAATCCGGACAAACAAACAAACAAAACATAAATCAAAGCCTACTACCAAGACTCCCTCGGACAGGAAGAGGAGTAACCGTCCAATTGTTGGTCTTGGCCTCAGGCCCCACAAACTGTATCTCTGCTCTGCTGGAACCTTCTCCAGCTTCCACCATACTGACATCCGCGAATAGCTTCTCAAAACTCTTATTCAGGTCTTCATTTATACCGATCAAAGGTCCTAGGATCTTTGGGACCGGCGACCCCTTGACACTTGCTTTGACAAAAGACCTTGAGAAGCGTGGCACTGGTTTAGGCAGAAACCAAACCCTCTTCTTCATTTTTCGCGCTTGCTTCCTATCTGCTGCGGTTGGTTTGAACCCCAATCCGAAAGTTTCCAGATTTTTAGGAAGGGAGACAGGTTGGACAATCCCTTGAAGCTCGACTCCCAGGCCTTTTCCCGGCACAAATCCATTACCCAGCATTTCTGAGACCATCATGACTGTTGCGGCAGCTACCCTAGGGTGCGGGATGATTTCTCCTTCAGAAATTTTGTTGGCCGATCCTGTATCGAAAATCTGGTAGACCCAAGGACCTTTGTCATCAGCGGTCTCTATGAAAGGTACGATGGCTCCGCCCATGGTGCACGTTGTATCCTCGCCGTGTAACACGACCTCTTGTCTTTCCCACTCGAACTTCACTATCTGATGTAGGGTGGAGGGCACCGCCTTGGCTGCATGAATCCATGGTCGTCCTAACAGCAGGTTGTAAGACACTGTGGCGTCTAATACCTGGAATTCCATGGTAAACAGGACTGGACCGATGGTCAGTTCAAGTACAACATCCCCCACAGTGGTCGTTCCGTTTCCGTCAAACCCTCGGACACAGATATTGTTCTTGTGGATCCTTCCGTGGTCGATCTTTAACTGGTTCAAGGTAGATAGTGGGCAAATATTGGCGCTTGAGCCATTATCCACCAATACTCGAGTTACCACCGAGTCTTCACATTTGACAGCTAGGTATAGAGCTTTATTATGCTCCGTACCCTCCACCGGCAGGTCATCATCTGAGAATGTTACCCTGTTCACCTCGAAAATCTTGCTGGCAATGGTTTCCAGGTGGTTTATAGAAATCTCACTGGGTACATGAGCTTCGTTCAATATCTTCAACAGGGCCCGACGATGCTCCTCAGAATGGATCAGTAATGACAACAGTGAGATCTGGGCCGGTGTTTTTCTCAGCTGCTCGACCACAGAATAGTCTTGTACTTTCATTTTCCTCAGGAACTCTTCAGCCTCTTCTTCGGACACAGGTTTCTTGGTTGCAACTGGGTTGGTTCTTCTTAGCTCTACCGGGGCAAAACATCGACCTGATCGAGTCAACCCTTGCGCTTCACAACTGACTTCTTCCACCTGTTTTCCTTTGTACATCACCGCGCCTTTTCATATTTCCAAGGCACAACCCTGTTGTCAATCATCGGCAGCTGGACCACAGGCCTTATGGTCACCAGTTCTCTACATACCCCTTTTAACACGACTGCCGGTGTGGGCGGGATCCCTGATATTACCAACTTGCTTGGCTTGGGTTTGTTTGTTATGGCGGACGGGCTCTTTCCCAATATCACTACCGGCTTGACGCCTTCTCCCTGCGACTGTACACTCGTTCCTCCACTGGTTAAGACTTCTTTCGGGGCGGCTTGGATCATCATCACTGTTTGTGAGGGTTTTCTCAATTCTCCTCCCTCACACACCAACTCAATCATGTGAGTTTCGTGGTGCGCTGGCAGTGGGTTTTGGTTGATGTTAGGAGCCTCCGGTGTCTGGACCTCGATCTTATTGGTGTCAATAAGATCCTGTATGGCATGCCTTAATTTCCAGCACTTCTCGGTATCATGCCCGAGCATCCCTTAATAGTATTCACAACTGATTGATCGATCCAAATTCTGAGGTGGGGGATTTGGTTCTCGAGTCTGGACAGGACTAACCAAACCTAATTGCCTCAGCTTGTGGAACAAAGCGGTGTAGGTTTCTCCCAGCTCCGTGAAAGTTCTCTGCTTCCGCAACCTGTCATTCCTAGCATCTGGATTTCCCCGAAAACCTGCCCCTGAAGGGTTTCTATACGCCCTTGGTGGAGGGTAGGTGTTTTGTGGTGGTGCATATATATTCTGGGGAGCCGGTGCACGCCATTGTGGGCGAACCGGAGGCTGAGTGTATGCTTGGGCCTGGTGTACGGAACAATGTGGTTCTCGAGGTGGATAGAAATTTTGTGGTGGGTTGTATGGGTAGTTTGACCTGTGAGGTCTGGGTTGGTTGTAGTGCGGCCTGCCAGCCCTGGACCAACTGCCTGCCTCGATCGTGGCAACCTCTTCTTTCTTTCTTCTCAGCGCACCTCCCGTGCCGCTTTGAATAGCCTGGGTTGTGGCTTTGAGTGCCGAATAGTTCAAGATTTTGTCAGACCTCAGACCCTCTTCTATCATGACCCCTATCTTGACCA
The DNA here is from genome assembly GCF_000393655.2 of Nicotiana sylvestris. Classification (NCBI taxonomy): domain Eukaryota; kingdom Viridiplantae; phylum Streptophyta; class Magnoliopsida; order Solanales; family Solanaceae; genus Nicotiana; species Nicotiana sylvestris. The sequence goes on from NC_091064.1 coordinate 62,491,724, forward strand.
CCTCGTTGAAAGATTTTCCAACTGTTGTCACCAAGTGACCAAAGTAGGTTGGATCTAGTGTCTGCAAGAAATAGTCCACCATCTCTCCCTCTCTCATGGGAGGATCGACTCTAGCTGCTTGTTCTCTCCAGCGGAACCCGAACTCGCGAAAACTTTCCCCGGGTTTCTTCCCAGTTCTCAATAATGTGAGACGGTCAGGGACTATCTCGAGATTGTACTGGAAATGACCTGCAAAAGCCTGCGCCAGATCATCCCACGTGTACCACCTGCTGGAATCCTGCCTGGTATACCATTCTAGTGCAGATCCGCTCAGACTTTGGCCGAAATAAGCTATCAGCAGCTCATCCTTGCCGCCTGCCCCTCTCATTTTGCTACAGAATCCCCGCAAATGTGCCATGGGATCACCGTGCCCTTCATATAAATCAAACTTAGGCATCTTGAACCCAGCCGGGAGTTGGACGTCTGGGAAAGGGCACAGATCTTTGTATGCTACGCTGACTTGATTGCCCAGCCCGTGCAAGTTCCTGAAGGACTGCTCCAGGCTTTTGAACTTTCTCAATACTTCATCCTGTTCAGGGGCCTTAGCCGGCTTCTCAACCTCTGCCGGCGCTTCCAAATGTGGATTGTAAGCCTGTGGTTCGGGGGCATGAAACGTAGGCTCGGGGGGATAGTATTGTGTATCGTGAGCCTGAAACAATGGCTCACTGGTCGTCCTTTGCAAAGGGGCTGATGTTGGTCCCACAAAAATGGGAATATTGGGTGTTGGGAGAGGTTGATGGGGTGGTGGAGCTTGGGAATCATGAGGGCTTCTTTCTTGATGATAAAGGGGATTTGGGCGGCTTGTGGAAGGGCCGGAGTGAGGGTATTCTGGCATGTGTCCCAGTGTTTCAGGGCTCTTTTGTGTTTTGGCTATGGCTAGCTGCATTGCATTCATCTCTAGTCCCATCCTTTCAATCTTTTCCATCGCTTCTTTTAACAACTGGCTCATCGGCCTTTCTTCCTCATTACTATTCTCTGAAGTAGTCATGCTTGTTGCTACCGGTCCTTTGGATCTGGTTTGGTATGAGTGTGTTGCCAGAGTTCTTTAACAACTAACTTGTCTGGATCAGACAACAACAAACTTTGTTAGCGTTAGATTTTAACAGATTTGATCATAACACATAGAGGATGCAATGCACCTAGGCAGTTAACCGTTTCTACATGCTTTGCTTCAAACAACATGCGTCATCCCGGTTTGCTCATTCGTCCCTTTAAAGGTATTTTGGGAAACCCTGCGTTTTATTTTATTTGTATTTTCTTTTCTTTATTTTATTAAAAGCGGTCGAATCTTATGGGGATTGCCTACGTATCACGTCCCCGCGTGAATCAGACCAGGCGTAGTTCTGCCTTAAAGTAAAGACATACAAAATTCTTGTGAAATCATTGAATTCATTCTCAAAATTTTGCTATTACAAATTACTTCAAACAAAGAATAGCAACAATACAGACTCCACGGTCCTTTGACCCTATTTGATTAAAGGAAAAATAGAAAACAACATATGGGAATGCAACAAGGCCAAGTGACAAGATTTCGACCACGGATTAAATTTCCAACTTAGGGATCCACGAGGCATCATTCGGCCTTTTCGCGGCTCTAGGTGTGAGGTCTTTCTGCAAGCTTTTTAATTCATTCATGATCCGGTGGACGCCGCCCATGACAGAAGCAAGAAGGGTCTTCCGAGGCATTTGCTCACATGCCAGGCATTTCATGTAGATGTAATGCCCGATTTCGTCGATCCTTCCTCGAATGTCGTCCCTTTCTGCGAACAACTGCCTTATCTGTCGGCTCTTTAACCCTAGCGTTTGTGTATTGGTGGCAAGCTGATCCTGGAACATCTCCATTTGCCTTTCCATCCTGGTTATTGCATTGTAATAGCGTCTTCTGTCGGCTTGGGCATCTTGTGTTTGCTTGAAGATCCGCTCTCGCAGAGCGGAATTCGTTTCCTTTACCGCTTTGACGCTCAGTTCACAATCCCTCATGACTTGCTGTAGGCGCTTCCTCCGGGCCATTGTACCTTTTGCCCACTTGGTCCGCAGTCTTGCTGTTCTAGCCTCGGATCTTTCCAAATCTTCCTGGCATTCCGCAACCTGATCCTTTAACCCTGCTATTAGTCTTTTATCCGCCCGGCTCCTTGGCTGGTTGTCGGCCTCCTTTCCCATCTTCCGGATCTGAGCTTTGAGGACTTCGCATTCTTTGGTTAATCTGTTCTTCTCTCCTTTGTGGGCGGCGGACTGTAATTGGTATTCAAACTTCATGTCTCGAACTTGTTGTTTGAGTTTGCCTGTTTCGGCGAGATATTCCCGCTCTTTGGCCAACCAGCCCCACTGCTCTTGTGAAGATCTGGCAAACTCCTGCAGGTGAGGTCTTTTGGTCAGCCTTCCAGATGATGGCTCCCCTTTGTACCAGGCCTGATACCCGGGCGAAACCTCCCCTTTTGCCTGATTCATTACACAAGTATTTGCTTCTAAGTATTGACACTGGCTCCAAATTTGGCGAACCCTCGCTTCAGGAAATTGGCCGTTGGGACTGATCTCAATCACCTGGGTGCTTAAATCCTCATCTTTCGGCACTATCTGACACCTCCCAAGTTGCCTTAAAACCCGATGCGGCGCATATGGTTGAATGCTTTTAAGTCCCATTAAGAGAAAATGGGGCCTGGCTGCTGGCATGTATATGACTTCGTCGGTTGGTAACCATCCTAGCGCCCACTGTATTTGACTGGCGTCGAGGGTACAGAAATATGAGGTCCATGCTGTGACTCCTTCAGGTAGGTAGGTCTCATTCACTCTGGTGTAGAACTCCTCTATGCAGGTCCTTTCAGCGGATCCATGGTTCAGAAACTGGGCTCGGTGACACAGGTGTTCGGTCATCCACATTTGCAACAACAAATTGCAACCTTCGAAAAAACTTCCTCCGGCTTTGCAAGACGTGAGAGCCCGGAACATATCCGATACTATCATAGGCGCCAACGTACTATCTCTTTGTGTGAGCAACGTACTGACGACCCCTGCTATCTTTATGTCAATATTCCCGTCTTTTCTTGGGAACACTAAGAGCCCTAAGAAAGTTATCATGAAAGCAATCCGTCTATGTTCTTCCCACTTTTGACGATTACTTTTGCTGCATAACTGGTTTTCTGGCTTGTCGAATCCTCCTATGTGACCATATCTTTGATATATGAAACTCATGCTGCAAAAACCTTTCGCCAAGTCAGGGTTATGAATTGTTCTGACTATTTTTAAGGAGTCCAGAAACCGGTGTATTGCTACAGCTCTTGGAGCAATCAGATATTTGTGTCTCAAAGGAGTCTCAGCGCTGCCGATATACCCTGCTATTTCTTCTAAAGTTGGAGTAAGTTCAAAGTCCGAGAAATGGAAGACATTGTGCGCAGGATCCCAGTGGGGGACTAGTGCCCTTATGATATCTCCTCGTGGCCTGATATCCAATAAACCCGTGAGGCCTTTCAGATACTTCTTGATTTCGTCATGCCCTTCTTTGCCTAAATCATTCCACCAGAGCCGCAATTGGAGGGGGATTTTATTCATGATTGAAAAGGGTTCATTTGGAGTCGTGCTCATTCTGCACATTTATTAATAAGATTTTAACAAGCGAAACTTATTCTGATAACAACAAAAATATATGCAACTTTTCTCGAAAGGATTTCTGAACACGACCTCTCAGCACTTCATGAACGAAGATTTTAGGGTTGTGTGAAAAAAACGAGGTGGTCGTTTGTACCAAGGCAGCCTTCCGGAGTTCCTTTCGGGAACATTTGGCTATTTTTGACATGAGCGGCATCACCCGGACTTGTTTATGACTCTTTAAAATTTGACATATTCGTTTTTGCTATTTTTTGTAAAAGGGGGAAGTTACATCACTAGACTTATTTATGACAAAAATTAGAAATCTTTATTATTATAAAACCCATTTTAGAAATAAGACTCTTTTTGATTTTTATTTTTATAACAAGACAAACTATATATTTCTATATTTTCCGAAAAACAAAAACAGAACCACTATTCTCTTTTTTTCTTTACCTTTAATAAAACAAACTAATAAGACGTTTTTTTTTTTCTTTTTTTTCAAAATTTTGGCAGAGTTTTGACAGTATTTGGGTATTGGTTTTTTCAAAGATAACCAATCAATTCCTTAACCGCTATGTTCCCCATGCTTTGATTAAAATAACATCATGCTGGAAATGACCAAATGACCCATACGCCCTTGACTAAATACAACATGTAGCACATAGGATGCCGAAAGATTGTCTATTATTTTCAGGTTGCTTGTCCTAGACGGACCCAACCCCTATGTTGAGTCCCCTAAGTCAAATGCACATGATGCAAATAAACGTTCCTACTAGGGATCCGGCATGTGGCTTTGTTATACTAGGTTCAAAAACCTGGGTCGGTGTTCTAGACAGTGTACCCGAGCGGACAACTCGAGCTGAGGAAGGAGCTCCTTTCCGGGAACCAAAAGGCCAGCCGGCTTAGAAACTTTCCGAGCCTCTTTTATTCAGGGTATGACACTAACAGAATAGGGAGTCTCAACCAGTAAGCACATCCCCGGAGGTAAGAAGAGAAAGGTTTCGGCACAATTTATATACAGTTCAAATAATATCAAAGCGGTAAAAGCAGCATTTAGCACATTAGGCTCAAACATGTAATAAAAATCAGATAATAAATAAAGCCAAATAATAACAATTATTCTAAGCTCGAATTCTTAACCCTGAACCAGTGGTTCTGGGTTGATCCCCAGCAGAGTCGCCAGAGCTGTCACACCTCCTTTTTCCGCACCCGAGAGGGTACAAGGGAGTTTTTCCAATTAAAGGACAATCGAAATGGGATTTGTTTATTTATTTCAGAGTCGCCACTTGGGATGTTTAGGGTGTCCCAAGTCACCAATTTTGATCTCGAATCGAGGACATGAATGACTCCATATTACAGTCTGCGTACCAGAAATCCGGGTAAGGAATTCTGTTAACCCGGGAGAAGGTGTTAGGCATTCCCTAGTTCCGTGGTTCTAGCACGGTCGCTCAACTGTTATATTCGGCTTGATTATCTGATTTTATACAAATACGAACTTATGTGCCAATTTTATCTTTTAACCGCTATTATCATTATTATTATTTTTACAAAGGAATTGCAACGTCGCGAAAACATACCTCGAATCACGTTACGTCAATGTACACGTGATTATTGACATATCTCGACTCGGTTGAGATTTGGATTTGGGTCACATAAATGTGCACCCGATTTAAGGAAAATAAATTATTAAAGGCGTGCTTAAAGCAACTAGCGTGTTGTTATTTTGGGGAAAGCCATGAAATTCGCTTAAACGGCATGTCCCGAATTCTAAGTATTTTATATATATACATTTAGAGGGCCCCGCAATTTGTACATTTTTGTTTGTCGAGGCTCGTCTCATTCCTTATGAAAAGAATTTGCAACGTCATGGAAATGCATCTCAGACCACGCCACAATCAATGTACCCGTGGTTAGAGACACATTTTGATTCCGTTGAGATTGGGATTTGGGTCACATGAATGTGCACCCGAGTTTAAGGAGATAACATTATTAAGTACGCGCTTAAAGAGACTATCGCGTATTATTCTGGGAGGGCCGTGAGATTTGCTAAACGACCCATCCTGGAAACTGAATGCTTCGATAATATACATTTAACGAGGGCCCCGCAGCTCGTGCGTTTTTATTTATTTTTGTCGAGGCTCATCTCGTTCTTATTTTAAAAGGATATCCTATAGCAACTACGTTTCTTGTCGCGTTTGTCTCTACTAATTGAAAACAGTAGGTAGTCCTAATTAATTACGTGCTTGCAAGTTATCTATAACAACATTCAGAAATGCTTAAAAATCAGAAACGAGGCTGCGTGCGCAGTCAGCCGAACAAATAATCACGGGCCCAAATCCAGCCCATGCGTGATGGGCCAGACCTGGGCCACTGCTTGTTCGATGCGGGCCTGCTTGGTCTGTTTTGACCTGGGCTCGACCTTCATGAGGTTGAGATTGCAAGTTTTGTGTTCTTGGCCTTAACAGGTGGTTTGCTAGTTATATGAGACCATTAATCAGAAAAGGAAGAACTTAGCCAATGATGTACAGTTTTCATGCTTGGCATACATTACAGCACATATTACAAAGTAAACTAAGTCTGAGATGCAACCTATTTCATTGAGAATATTTTCACCTATCAGCATACATATGTAAACTACCATTTAGCTAATCTATATTGATATACACTGGGCATACAGGCTGCTTCTATTGTCAACACAGGAATGAAAATTATCATACAGTACATGATATCTAATATAACAATCTATGTATGAAAATCAACTTCAGGTCTTTTCTTTTTGCATTCATGCTCAATGTTCCAATTACATTTGATAGTGCATTGGTTGTGTACCTGGTATAGAGGACAAAGAAGAAAGGACTGATCAGCTGGGCAGTATGCAGTAAACACAGCAACAGTAGATACACAGCAACAACACAGCAACAACCACAGTCCAGAGACAACCAGCAATAATTCCCAGAACAAAGAAAACCAGCAGATGGTCGAGCACCAAACAAGTAATCCCAGGAAAGAGTAATGAAACAACAGAAGTAACAGAGTGTTCAATGCAGCAACACCAGCAGTTCAACAATCACAAGTAGCTCAGTCAGTGCAAACAACAGAACTTGGCCAAGACAGCTTGACCAATATGAACTCTTATATAGCTTTCAGACAGTGTTTGGTTACAGTGTTTACTGGAAATTTCCTTATGTTTTCAGTTTTCTTTAAACTCACAAGACCTCTCTCCTGACTAAAAATTCCAGCCCCTTTTAAGTTCTGAAATGGCCTCTTTATAAGCCAAACGACCAGTGCAGCTAAGCTGCCTGGATCCTCCCACTTGCAGACTGCCCATACTCTTTAAACTCATGCTTAAGCATCTTTTGATGCCAGCCCTTTTTGTTCCCCACGCCTGGCTTTTCTTTAATCAAGAGTTATGGGTTCATTTAAGTATTCATTTTAAACCCCATACTCTTGTGTCTTGTTCCCCATTGGTATTAGTTTAATCCCAAATTAGTACCCTACTTGTCAGCTTATTTAAACTAAGCCTTTTCTGTTCTTTTCAAACCCCAGACTACCCCTGTTAAACCCTGCTTATTACTGCCCTGCCCCTTGCAGCATCAGGGCATTCTGAACTCATGAAAGTTCAAATTCAGGACTGCCCTGGACTGAACCTTTTCAGTCATTTTTGCAATGCAAACAAACTCATTTCAGACAATGCTGGGCATTCAGTCAGTGACAAGGTTCAATTAGTCATGTGAAATTATTAGCTTATTCGATCCATTAGTTATAGAAAACTAATCGACGACGTTTATCGAGTCGACTATACTAATTATAACAGGTAATAATCAGTCGTTCAAATAAACAAACACATACAGGGACCTAAAGGCATCAAACAACTTTTGTTCAATTATTGGGAACCTATATGAATTATTTATGTGACGACTCATCTAATCGAACATGTATATCACAGAATACGTTCAAAACATACACAGAAGACAATCGACCAAATAAAACGTCTTTACAAGGACGGAAGAAATTAAGAAAAGTATCAGAAAATACCGAACAATCACAACAAGGCATGCTAACGACTTAATTAGCAGTTGAATAAAACAAAAGGGAAAGAAAACTTACCGAAAAAATGTCTAAACCAAACTGAACCAAAACTGACTCAACTTTGACCATTTGAGGCCGAACAAACTTTAATCAGGGTGTTCTCACACGAGAACACCTTGATTAAGGTCTATTAGACCTCAGACCCCTGTCAAGACTGGCCGGATTCCACAGGTTCATGTGTTCTAGGGTCTGGATTTTCAGATCTGGTTTTTTAGAAGTTGTGGGTAGATTCGGACCAAACCAAGCTTGGTTTGGTCACGAGGGAAGTCATGGGAGTGTCTGATACAAAGATGGTGAGGTTTGGTATAGATCGAGTTTTGTCTCGAATCTTCAAATCCAGATTCGAGACGATAGGAGGTGATTTGAGGTACATGGTTAGTGGATTCGTGTTCAGGGTGGTTGGATACTTTAGGGGTGTGAAGGGGGTGGTCATCGGCGTTCATGCCGCCGGGTTCTGGTGAAAGGGAAACTAGGGCGGCGTTAGGGTTTGGGGGTTTCAGGGCTTGGGGAAGGAGATGACTGAAGGGGGGGGGGTTCGGATAGGGGGCGTGGGGTGAAGGGCCAAGTTTATATACGGAAGGGGAAGGGAGATTGGAGCCGTTAGATCAAGTGATCTGAACGGCTTAGATCTATTGGTGGGTAACAGGACGGGGTCGTTTGGTATGGGAACGGGGTCGTTTTGGTTTAGGTGAGGGGTTGGGTTGAACCGGCTAAATAGGTCGGGTTATGAGGGAAGCCAGGGACCGTTGGATCAATGGGGTTGGACGGCTCAGATCAACTTGCCTGAAACGGCGTCGTTGAGGTGAGTTGAACAGCCTGATCTGGACCGTTCGTTTGAATCAGATCAACGGCTTCAATAGGGACGCCGATACGGCGTCGTTTGAATCCGTGCTTGGGCAGGCTCGTCTTGGACTGGATCAGTGCTTTGGTTTTGGGACTCGTTTTGGGGCCCAATCAGATTTTCCTTTCCCTTTTTTTTTTAATTCAACAAATTAAACAAAAATTCCTAAAACAATGTAAAAATTAAAATTAAAATAAACTTACACACATATTGGGTGACACCTACAACAATTAACACACACATATTAGAATTTTAAAAATGGTTAAATCACAGCCTAGAGTAAAAGCTGCATATTTTGTGAATTTCCTTTTAAAAACCGAATTACGGCCCGATTACACACGGCATACTTATTGTATTTTTGTTTGATAATATTCAATGAAAAATGGATATAAACACTAAGGACTACCAGCACATGTCACATAAAAATTGAAAATTTGTACGGCGAGGCCATTTGCAATTATTTTGATTTCTCCAGTTGTAAAATATTCCTCCATTAGAATTATGTTGGCTTTGGTAGCACAATTGGATTTGGAACTAGTTCAGATGGATGTAAAAACTGCGTTTTTACATGGAAACTTGGAGGAGGAAATCTACATGACTCAGCCAAAAGGATTCAAAGTTGCTGGAAAAGAAAATATGGTGTGCAAACTTGAAAAATCATTGTACGGATTGAAACAATCTTCTAGACAATAGTACAATTGATTTGACGAGTTTATGTTGCGGCAAGGGTACAAGAGAAGTAAATACGATCATTGTGTGTATTTGCGCAAGCTTAAAGATGGTTCCTTTGTATATCTTCTCCTATATGTTGATGATATGTTGATAGCTTCCAAGAATTCGGAAGAAATTGATAAGTTGAAGATTCAACTGAAGAAGGAGTTCGAGATGAAGGATCTAGGTGAGGCAAAGAAAATTCTTGGCATGGAGATAATAAGAGATAGACGTTCAAAGAAATTCTTTTTATCTCAGAAAGAATATTTGAAGAGAGTACTACAGTATTTTGGCATAGATGAGAAGACTAAGCCGGTTAGTACTCCACTTGCTTCCCATTTTAAGCTAAGTACTACTATGTCGCCAAAAGATGAAGCTGAACAAGAGTATATGTCAAGGGTACCATATGCAAATGTTGTTGGTAGCTTGATGTATGTAATAGTCTATACGAGACCTGACATTTCACAAGCTGTTGGAGTTATTAGCAGATATATGCATAATCCAGAAAAGGAGCATTGGCAAGCTGTGAAGTGGATTCTACGGTATATTCACAATACTGTAGATGTTGGGTTAGTTTTTGAGCAGGAAGGCAATCAGTCTGTAGTTGGATATTGTGACTCAGATTTTGCGGGTGATCTGGACAAACGAAGATCAACTACTGGTTATGTGTTTACTTTTGCAAAGGCACCAGTTAGTTGGAAGTCTACTTTGCAATCAACAGTTGCTTTGTCTACAATAGAGGCGGAGTACATGGCTATTACAGAGGCTGTGAAAGAGGCAATTTGGCTTCAGGGGTTGCTAAAAGAGCTTGGTGTTGAACAAAAAAGTATCACAATTTTTGTGATAGTCAAAGTTCTATTCAATTAGCGAAGAACCAAGTTTATCATGCAAGGACGAAGCACATTGATGTTCGGTATCATTTCATACGAGACATTATAGAAGAAGGTGGAGTCATGGTGAAGAAAATTCATACTACAGAGAATCTTGTTGATATGCTGACAAAAGTGGTGACTGCGGTCAAGTTTCAATATTGTTTGGATTTGATCAACATTGTTGAACACTGAAGATTGAAGATGAAGACACAACCAAAATTTGTTATTAAGAGAAAATTGAAGATGTGGAATTTTGCCTAGGTGGAGATTTGTTGAATTTGGCAAATCCCACATCGGTGGTTTAGCCATTTGGGTGGGAATTTTTCCCTATAAAAGGAGGTCTTATATTTAGGATTTAGATATACCTCTCATTTGCCTTCTTATCCTTTTAAGGCATTTGTGTCTTCTCTCTTTAGTATTATTTCACTTGTATTTTGGAGTGGAATAAAATATTGGTTGTGTCCGAGGAAGTAGGCGAAATTGGCCGAACCTCGTAAATTCTGGTGTGTCTTTTATTGTTGTTTTATTGTCTTATTTATTATTTGGTGGTTGCCATAATTTTTGGTATAATAGTTGTGACTCATTCACACTATATACATTTGGCTTCCGCAACAGGGTGAACTCCTGGTTTTAGGGTTTTGGGATCTTGACATGATTGTTAAATATTTATATTCAATTCATGGATTTATATTTTTTCTCTAGATAATTGATTATAGTTAAATTTAGTTATTAGTTAACAGATAGTTCTCGTGGGAACATTAATTTTCTGTATTACTTGTGCGTTGTGTATACTTGATTGCGCTTTAGAAGGCAACAATTATTACAAGTAACACCTTCATCAGCACTTGCGAAAGCGAGAGAGGTAGGTCTTCGATTAAGAAGAAAATCCATACAGTGAGACTTCCAAGTAGAAGGCATCAAATTCATACGTGAGCCAGTGGCTTAATTAATGAACTTTAGGATTCTCCGGACTGTGCTAAAAGCTTAATTGAAGAAATCAATTATGAATTTTTGAGCCTTTTAAGTAGAAGATCAGCATAACTATCTTGCAGAAACAAGCAACCATGACCTTAACTTGTGCTCTGATGAATTTCTTTATAAAGGAGAAGTTGGAACCATGACCTTAACTTGTGCTCTGATGAATTTCTTTATAAAGGAGAAGTTGGAAGAAACCACTGAAAAATTGGAGGAATTGGAAAAGCAAATTGGTCGCCTTGACCTAAAAGCTTATCTTGATTCAGGTAAACAGAATCTATGCAAGCACTCAATTCTATCTCTCGATGAATTGCAGATATTTGATTGCCAGAAACTGAAAACTTTTCAGAAGGAAAGACGATCAACGATCTTTTAGTTACGACGGTGGTTAGATCTTGAGGCTAGCTTGTGCGCACCTCGAAAAAACGACTAACAATCATGATACTATGCAAAAAGAAGATTCTTGGATGTGCAACTATGTAATTGCTTTGCATAATTAAGGAAGTCACCGCAGTTTGTATTAAACACTGCCTTTAAGAAGGGGTGGCATGGCAGTAAGATGATAAAATTTTTATAGATTTATGTTAGGGATTTTCTTAAATTAGGTTAATTATCTTATCCTGTAAACTAGACAAAGGAGTCATGGCTGGTAAACCTTTTTGAAAATTTTTCTCGTGTGTAAAATTCAAGTTGAATTTGTCATGTACCTTGTATAACTTTCTCTTTTCTTTATACTTTTATTTCCTTTTGTCCCAATCATTTCCCTTTTCGGCTACCACCGAATTTTCTATTTGTTGTTGTTTTTTTTTATATTTTTCTTTTCTCTATTCTATTATTTTGTATGTGATCTCTACCAAGAATACAGAGACTCCTAAACTTTAAAATTATAGTATAAAATAAGCAATCCTCTTAATTAAATTTATGAGTTTTCTCCTTTCAAATCCAAAAAACTTGGGTCTTAATGAGAATTTGGATTGAGATCAAATTTTTTTCATCTTTTTTATTATATCATAAAAATTTGTGTTATGCGATGGTTGTTAGATATAATATAAAATACTTTACTATAATTTTCGTAAGCATTCCTTAAAAAATATGCGATTTATGATTTTGAGTTATGATAAATTGTAGTTTATCTAATTTATGCTTATGGGGTATAATTTATCAATGAAAAATATTTTTTTAAATATTCTTATTCTGATTGATGTAATTCTCTTTTTGAAGATGTTATCTTACTTGTGTAAATTAATTTTTAATATACAGAAAAAATATAATTTCCCTATGAAAATATTGATTTTACTTATGTTGTTATAATAAAGGTGTGATCATATTTTAAAATTCTAATCACGTTTTTTTAAATCTGAGATGTAATTTTTAAAATTTTCAAATAAAAAATACCTATTAGGTTGACCCAAATCAACTCAAAAAAATCGATTAAACGTTTCTAACAAATTTTGTATTAGTAATTACAAAATATACATTAAAGGAAATTATGGTACCCACCAACTTCAAATCCTAGATCTGCATCTGCCTTGTGATGCAAAAGAAGATTCTCCTGTTTCTGGTCTCCAGTGCGTTCCTTCACAGTTAAGTTTCTGCTTATCTCTTGAAAAGGAACTTAGGGGAAAGCTTTTTCAACTAATTTTCTTCATTTCCCGTATCTATTTAATTTTCATATCTTTCTTTTTTTTTATCTCTGCTTTTGGATTAGCAACTCTAAATGAATTTTTCAGCCTTTTCACCTTTGGCTGGACAGGATTTTTTTTTTTTTTTTTTTTGAGATAATACTGTTTTTCTTCAAATTTATTTCCATTCAATGATTTTGTCTACAATCTTTAAAGTAGTGTATGGTGCAGCTATAGCAAATTTGAATACTGATCCAAAATGATGACGATTCAAGTTGGTATTTGATTCTTTAAAGTTAGTGTTTTAGGAGGATTGGGGTCGTTTAAAATGATGTATAACGTGAAGTTTCATATTCAAATTTCTTCTCGTATTTTTTACTGATATGTCGAGTAAGAGGTAAATCTGAAAATAAAGAAGATAAAAAATATTAAATTTTAACGTGGAAAACTTTTCAAATCGAAGGTAAAAACCACGGGATCACAAAGATCCAAAGAGCTCAACTATAACAATAAGAAAGTTACAAAAGTTCTCCAAATTGGCTATACAACAAGTGCCAAACACGGTGCAATAATAGCAATAAGAGCAATAACTAATCAATTAAAGAAAAAGGAGAATTCGAAAAAACGAAACTGTTGTTCGAGGCTCGGAATCAGATGCTACGAGCCTCCAAATCCGATCTCCACCGTTCAAATCAAAGGTCAAGATTTATGAACACTCAGTCAAAATTTCAGCCCGATCCAACGGTTAACAAATCAGAAAAAGCAATTTGGAGTTGCCTGATCGGAATAAAAATCTGTAGCAAAAATAAATACTTTTCTTCTCTATTCTCTCTTGATGAAAGCTCTCTCAAAAACCACTCTTATGTGCTTGTCTTTCAAAGACTTTTACCAATGAGCATAGAATAATTCTCCAATGTTGTCCTATTTATAGATCATGAGTGGTGATTTTTCTTAAAGCCAAAACCCACTCAAAATAGGAATAAACACCGAATCCAATTCCGAATAGGAATGAAAACCAAAAGAGAATAGGATTAGCTATTGGGTCTTTGGCTGGACAACATGTGCATGAGACCAACAAACTCCCCCTCCAACCAAGGGGCCAAATGTGTCTTCAAGCAGAGGAACTATTAATAGGCTTCATGCCTGGCAATTTTCTACAAAAATCATGTTTATCTGCAACCACCGCCTTTGTCAGCATATCCGAAGGATTTTCATCAGTGTGTATCTTCTCAACCTCAAATAATTTCTCTTCCACAACCATTCTTATCCTATGATACTTTCTATTTATATGTTTGGTCTTAGAATGAAAAGTGGAGTGCTTGGTGAGACAGATAGCACGTTGATTATCATAAAATAAGATGTACCTTGGCTGCTCAAAGCCAAGATCATTAATAAACTCCTTCATCCATAATAGTTCTTTGGAACCTTCTGTGACAGCAATATATTCGGCTTCTGTGGTGGATAGAGCTATGCACCTTTGTAGTCTAGATTGCCAAGAAACAGCTCCCCCTGCAAAAGTGATCAAATAACTGGAAATAAATCTTGAATTATCAAGATTGCCTCCTAAATCAGAGTTTGTGTAACAAACTAGTTCAGGCTTGCCATTGCCAAAGCACAACTTCAAATCTACAGTACCTTTCAAATACCTTAATATCCATTTTACTGCATCCCAATGTTCTTTTCCAAGATTAGAAAATAATCTACTAACAGTACCAACGGCATGTGCAATATCTGGTCTAGTGCAAACCATAGCATACATCAAGCTACCAACGGCAGAAGAGTAAGGAATACGAGACATCTCTTTTTTCTCTTCTTCAGTAGATGGACTCTGACTAATACTCAATTTGAAGCGTTTAGCAAGAGGATTACTAACCACTTTTGCACCTGTCATATTGAACCTCTTGAGTACCTTTTCAATGTATTGCTTTTGGGACAAAAATAACTCATTTCTATCTTTGTGTCGGTGGATTTGAATGCCCAAGATTTTCTTTGTTGGACCCAAGTCCTTCATCGCAAACGATTTGCTCAACTGCTTCTTAAGGACTGCAATTCTGGATTGATTCTTGCCAACAATAAGTATATCATCCGCATAAAGCAATTAAATAATAAAATCATCATCAGAGAACTTTTGGAAGAATACACAGTGGTCAGAAGAAGTTTTCTTGTACCCTTGTTCTTCTATGATAGATTCAAACTTCAAATACCATTACCTTGGAGCTTGTTTCAATCCATACAGGCTTTTTTTTCAATTTGCAGACATAATTTTCTTTTTCCTTAGTTATAAAACCCTCAGGTTGCTTCATATAAATCTGCTCATCTAAATCACCATGAAGAAAAGCAGTCTTGACATCCATCTGCTCAACCTCTAAATCTAGACTTGTGGCTAAGCCTAGAACCATACGAATAGAAGACATCTTCACAACAGGGGAGAAAATTTCATCAAAGTCAACTCCCTTCTTCTGGCCAAAACCTGTAACAACTAACCTCGCCTTGTATCTAGGCGCAGAGGTACGATTATCTTGCTTTATTCTAAATATCCATTTGTTAGATAAATCTCTCTTACCTTTCAGTAATTTCACTAACTCATATATGACATTCTCATGGAGTGACTTCATCTCATCTTCCATGGCTTTTATCCACTGATCTTTGTGAGTATCTTGCGTGGCTTCATCATAGCTCTCAGATTCTCCCATGTCTGTCAAAAGTACATACTCATCAGGAGGATAACGCATGAATTTTTGCTTCTCCCTTGTAGATCTTCTAAAAGAGGTTTCAGGAGCATTCGAAGTAGCTACCTGAGTAGGAATTGGTTGCTGATCAACCATAACTTCATCAATTGGAGAATCAAAAATATCTACATCATGATGATCATTTTGACCTTGATCACTATCTTCATCATTGTCTTGGGTTCCTCTATATGCAATGGGTGCCTTAGTAATAGAAACTGGATCAATATCAACTAAGCTCTCAATACTCTAAGAATCTATATTCTCAGCTTTGTCAATATCTTCAATAGTCTGGTCATCAAAGAATATTGCATCACAACTTCTAATAAGTTCATTGTTAACTGGATCATATAAACGATACCCAAACTCATCTTGACCATAATCGATAAAGATGCACTGTTTAGTTTTGACATCCAATTTTGATATCTCATCTTTAGGAATATGCACACAAGCTTTACACCCAAAAACTCTTAGGTGATCATAAGAAACATCTTTGGAAAACCAAACTCTGTCTGGGTTATCACCATCCAAAGCAACAGCAGGAGATAAATTGATAACATAGGCAGCAGTGTTAAGTGCTTCCACCCAAAATGTATTTGGAAGTTTAGCCTCTAAAAGAAAGCATCTAACTCTCTCAACTAGAGTTCTATTCATTCTCTCTGCCAAACCATTCAATTGAGGCATCTTGGGTGGAGTTTTCTGATGACGAATTCCTTGTTCCTTGCAATAGTTATCAAAGGGACCACAATATTCACCATCATTGTCAGTGTGAATACATTTTAATTTCTTCCCCGTCAGTCTCTCAGCTAAGGCCTGAAATTCCTTAAACATGCCAAGTGCTTGATCTTTAGATTTCAAAGGATACACCTAGAGCTTACGAGAATGATCATCAATGAAGGTCACAAAGTAAAGTGCACCACCTTTTAACTTTACTTTAAAAGGACCACATAAATCAGAGTGTACTAGCTCCAATAAATCGGCCTTTCTTGAGGGATGATGGCTATGAAAGGAAGCCCTTTTCTATTTGCCAGCTAAACAATGTATGCACCTTTTCAGCTTTGCTTGTTTCACTCCAGAAAGCAAACTTTTCTTAAGCAAATACGTAATCCCCCTCTCACACATATAACTCAATCTTCGATTCCACAATTCTGATAAAATATCACTTTCCACTAGATTTATGGAGTCATTACGAATAGAACCCTGTGTCACATATAATTGACCGGACTTGACTCCTCGAGCCACTACTAACAAGCCCTTGTTGAGCTTCCATTGACCATTAAAAAGGGCATTATGGTAACCTTTATCGTCTAATTTTTCTACGGAGATCAAATTGAAAGGAAAGTCTGGAGCATGCTTGATATCTTGAAGAACTAACATTGAACTGTTATTAGTTTTCAAACAAATTGTGCCAATACCAAACACCTTAACTTCACTGGCATTGCCCATCTTTAATACTCCAGAATCAATAGGAGTATAAGATGAGAAAAAATCTTTTCCTAGTGTGACATCTGAGGTAGCTCCAGAATCTACTATCCAGCTCGTCTCATGAGATACCAAATTGATGACGTTTTCATCATAAGCAAAAAGAAGGTCATCTCAAACAATAGCAACAATATTGTTCTCGTTATTTTCAACTTTCTTTCCTTCTCTAATGTCTTCCAACCACTTGTGGCAAAATCTTTTGATGTGTCCTTTCTTGCCACAGTGGTTGCATGTAATATTATTGAATTTGGACCTTGACTTACTTCTACTTTTACCTTTATTCCCCGAGCCTCTTGTTCTATTTCTCCCCCGGTCTTCTGTAACCAAGATATCTGCTTGTGAGGACAAACCCTGAGATTTTCTCCTCGCTTTCTCGTTCAACACACCACTCTTGGCATATTCCATGGTCACCTTACCTCCAGGAGCTGAATTTGTCAAAGAAACACGAAGAGTTTCCCAAGAGTCAAATAGAGTATTAAGAAGCCAAAGTCCTTGTATCTCATCATCGAAATTAACTCCCATTCCAGACAGCTGATCAAGGACGCCCTGGAAATCATTTGTGTGATCAAGGATAGGGTTGCCTTCCTTGTATTTAAAGGTCATCAATTGTTTTAGCAGGAACAACTTGTTGTTCCCAATTTTTGAAGCATAAAGAGTCTCTAGCTTTTTCCACAATGATCTCGCAT
Organism: Nicotiana sylvestris; assembly: GCF_000393655.2. NCBI lineage: Eukaryota > Viridiplantae > Streptophyta > Magnoliopsida > Solanales > Solanaceae > Nicotiana > Nicotiana sylvestris. The sequence goes on from NC_091064.1 coordinate 62,509,352, forward strand.
GTGTCTCGTTCACAATATGGTTGTGAACATTATCTTCAACCCATTGTCGTATATATCTACATACATGTTGGTGCTCGAAATCCCAATCTTCATTAGATATACTCTCAGGTTTATGAGCTGAAAAAATGGGTAGATGCATCTTCTTCATGAACAACAAATCTTTCATCTTGCTTCTCCAAACATTATAATTTCTCCCATTTAAACATATCATGCTCATATTCTCCTCCATTCCATAACATCACGGATAAATAACCAAGCTCTGATACCACTAATATGTCGAGAAAGAGGCAAACCCGAAAAAATAGAAGATAAAGAACACAAAATTTTAACGTGGAAAATCCTTCAAATCGAAGGTAAAAATCACGGGATCACAAAGATCCAAAGAACTCCACTATAACAACAAGAGGCTTACAAAAGTTCTCCAAATTGGCTACACAACAAGTGACAAAGACGGAGCAACAATAGAAACAAGAGCAATAACTAATCAATTGAAGAAAGAAGCGAATCTACAAAAATGAAGGTGTTGTTCGAGGCTCGGAATCAGATTCTACGAGTCTCCAAATCCGATCTCCGCCGTTCAAATCAAAGTACAAGATGCTACGAACACTCAATCAAAATTTCAGCCCGATCAAACATTTAACTAATCGAAAAACGCAATTTGAAGTTGGCTGGTCGGAATAAAAATCTACAGCAAAAATAAATATTTTTCTTCTCTCTTCTCTCATGATGAAAGCTCTCTCAAAAACCACTCTTATATGCTTAAGTCTTTCAATGACTTCTACCAATGAGCATAGAATAATTCTCCAAGGTTGTCCTATTTATAGATCATGAGTGGTGTTTTCTCTTAAATCCAAAACCTACTCAAAATAGGAATAAACACCGAATCCAATTCCGAATAGGAATGGAAACCAAAAGAGAATAAGATTAGGCCATTGGGCCTTTGACTGGACAACATGGGCATGAGCCCAACATTTACTACTTTGTTTGGAGAAATACAGGTTTAAGTGATTCATTTACAATTTTCTATCTTCATATGTCTGCTGGAACCTAAGTTGCTCTGATACGGCAATTTAGGTGTCGCACCCATGTTGACGCGACACTAGTATGGGCATGGGTATGGGAACCGTACCTAATTTGGTCAAAAAAATTTAGGTACTTTGACCATGACGAATGAAAAAATTCGAGACCAGATACAATTTGATTCCCAAAATCAGAACCAAAACTAGGTTAAATTAGAAGAAAATAGCATACCTTATCTAGGAATTCAATCCTCTACTTATCTACAACTTGAGAATAAAAATGAAATCCACACTTTACAAGTTATACGTAAGTATTCCTTTGAATTTCTCATAATTTAGAGATATTTTTATTTTTTGAATTATTTTTAACCGAATCCTCGCACTCGTATCCATATTAGGATCTGTATCCTCGAATCGTAGAATTTACATCTCGAAGGATCCGGCCTCTAGATCCGCACCCGTATTGGACACCTACACTCGTGTCCGAGTAACTTAGGCTGGAACATGAATTACATGTGCTTGTTCCTCGTGAAAGGTAGAGATCCAAAAGAAAGTAGAGGTACACCTACAAAACATTCCACATAATTTGAAACTTCCTTTAGGATGCAGTTAGTGTTAGAAGGAAGTTATCATGTAGACTTTTAGTTTGAGATGTATGAAAAAGATTTCTCTGCTCAACAAGAGTTGTTCAAGTTTCATTTTCAATAGGAATACATGGATTTTCATGTCAACCTGATGCATCTGTCTGCTACGAATGAGTTTCAATTCATTTCAAAATAGGAAATATTTATGCTGATTGAACTCAAATGTATACCTTAAGCAGTTTCCTCTGAGTTTTAAAAAGCATTTATACTGTACAGAAAATGAGAATATTGACTTGTATGATTGTACAACCATTTCAAAAATAAGAATATTGTGGCTGCAGTAGAAGTTCCATAGGTTAAATGTTTGTTTGTTCAATTTGAGAAAGGAGAAGTTCTGCAAGTTTAATGTTTATGTTGAGCATGGACAGTTTTACCTAAATGAAAAGAATATAATTTTTTGATTGTGTTAGGTGTGTGATAGAATATATGAGTCCACCAAACTATATAGAGACCAGGTACTCTATGAGTTTCCACTGAGAATGCTAATGAAATAGTAAGTAAAATAGAATTGGGAGTTTTTACGTGGAAAAATCCCTGGTCAAGGGGATAAAAAACCATGACCTACACTGGTAGGGTTTCAACTTCACTATGAGCAACTTTAGATTACAACCTATGAAATCTAGGAATTAAACTCTTAATCCTTCACTAACTTGTAATACATCTATTACAAGCCATTTTGCAATACACCTATTGCAAAGATTTCAACTAATGACTAACTCTAGTCACGACATAAACACTAAAGGTTTATGATTTACAAGGGGTTCCTAAGTAACGCTTCTAGATAAGCAAAGTAGGAATTACAGTGAAGAACAATTATAAAGTTACAACTCAACTAAGGACATACAAAACACTAGTTGTAGGGACTGGTCCGTAGTAGTGTTAAACTTTGTTGTTGATGCACTTGAGAATTGAATGCTTGATTGTCAGATGCTTGAATGCTTGAATGAGTTCTCAAAGTATTCAAGTGATGTTTTTTTGTAATTTTTAATGTTAATACAACATGGATGATATCACTTGAATGATGTAATCACTTGGTAGGTCAAATGAGAAGTGACTACTAAATTGTGATGCACTATTTCTGTGTACAATGCAGGTAGTCACTTTCCAGTTGTACGCAGTTGAATTTGTACTATTGTCAGGGAAACACAAGGGTATCAGGTCCCTGTGTTGATTCTCTATCTTCTGAAGTCATAGCAACTCACATTAGCTGGAGTCCATTGATTTGAGTTGTGTACCAAGTGTGTCAGGTTCCTTATCTGGTTCTTTGATAGTAAGTTTGTTAGATCATCAAAACATAAAGATAAGGTACTATAAACTCATCAATTTCCCCCTTTTTGATGATGACAAACTTAGAAATTGATAACACATGTTTAAGGCAAAATTAACCAGATAAAGTAACAGGAACTTCACACGTTCTCCTTGACTTTATACTTCCCCCTTAATTTGATCCCTGTTTCAATTATACTTTCCCCTTTTGTCATCATTAAAAATAACACAAGCAAGCAATCAGTAAAAAGAAGTCTAGTCTAGCTAACTCGTGTCATATATGTGCACACAACATGATAGAAAAGAGAAGTAGAGAAACATAAGCAATAAACAACAAAAGAGGATAGGTTTTATAAAACATAAGCCTTTGCCATTACAACAAAGGCAAAATTTGGACTGTTATCATCAGGAGAAGTACAAGGAAATTCCATCCACACCACAAAAGAAAAATAAAAACAACTGCCATAGTCATCAAAAGCAAAAGAGATAATCCAGAAACTGGTCACTGAAATGGTTAGCCTAGGGGGCACTAGAAAGATAGGGATTAGAAGTTGTAGCAAGAGTGTTGAGAACGATATCAATTCGGGCATTGGCCGACATTTGCTCTGTGAGCAGTTTCTCCACTTGTTTCCTGAGATCAACATTTTCTTTTGTCAGACGAGCGATCTACTTATTTGACCTTGGTGCCCCTTGGGCATGCTGACTCTCCAGAATGGCATTCCTTGCCTTCAACTTCCTAATCTTCTCAGTAGCACTATTCTAGGCATTGATAAGCTGAGAGATTGTTAAAGTGCTTCCTACTCCTTCACCTCTTTCAATACATTCACATTCTTCCAAAGTAGTTTGAGAGAAGGTCTGCTTCTTGGTCCCTATCTTGGGCTATCCCAGAGGCACATCAAAGAACTTGAAGACATGCGTGAGAAGGAATCCATAAGGAAGACCATGGTTTCCATCTTTGAAAGTTGCCACCTTTTGCATGTGCTCAATCATGATAGCTGGCAAGTTAATAGCTTTGAATCTATCCAATGCTTCCATAAAGTACAAATAAGACTTGGAAGTGGTGGACCTTTTCTCAGCACGGGGTAGAAGAACCTTGTTTACCAACTCAAACAATAGCTGATAAACGGGAAGTAGAGCTTTCTTGTGAACCGGTTCCCCTTGTTGGACTACGCCTTACTTCACAATAGCATTCCTAAAATTTGACCCACACACATTCTTGATAGAGGACATACCATCAGCATGGAGCTTAAGTATATCCCCAAGCATAACATCATCCAAAACAATATCAACTCTATTGACCAAAGCACAAATATGATCAGTTTCGACAGGAAAGAGGTCTGCATAGAAACTTTGGACCTCATCCTCATAGATTTTGGGCACATCCACCTTGAACAGATGTCCCCACTATTGAAACTCGACCATGTCTATTATTTGCCTCATGCCGACCATTTCAGAGATTTCTGGGTCAAAAGTATGACCCCTGAGAACCTTTTGGTACCTCAGCCTTTTCTTAGCAGACACACTTTCTCGTTTCACTCTTTTTGCAGAATCAGGTTCCCTCACAGTTTCCTACTTTGTTTTCCCAGACTTCACACTTGATTGCCCTTTCCACTTGATGTCACTAAGATATCCTCATCATACAATGACTGTTCACTCACTACTTGTTTCAACTTGTCACCACTTTTCACTGATTTTGAACTTGGTGTAGCAACACCTTCCTCTCGCTTCTTTTTCTGAGACCTTTTAACCAAGGAACCTGGTTTCTCTGTTGTTTCCTCATCTACTTCCACTACAGGAATGTTTTTGTCATACATAACCTCTCTATTTTTCTATAGCATCTTTCACTTGAGATTTAATGGGTGCTACAAACTCCGAAACGGGAACAATATTAGACTGATCAATACTAACCTCTGTGACCTTTACTACCTGCGAAACTTTACTCTATTCTCCATCCTTGCTTTGTGCAGTGAGAATCTCAGGCGATATAGATGAAAAGCTATCGAGTGTGGGGGTTTCTCAGTTCTCAACACTTAGAGGGAGAGAGAAGTCTGAGGGAGTGACAAGAGAAATAGAGGGTGAAGGAGAGTCAAGTTTAGGCGTATCCTCTGCAGTGGTGGTTGAAAAGGGGGATGGTGAGAGGTGTTTCACTAGAAACAAAACAATCAAGGGTTTTCTCTGGGGTTTTCTAAACTAAGGAGGGGATTATCGTTAGAAGGACTGAAGAGAAGATATGATCGTTCAAAATGATGAGAGGGTTTTAATGGGAGAAAAGACAATTATGAAGGAGAGAGAAATCGGTTCTGAAACGGTAGTAGTTTTGTGGAGAGTTGCAACGTTTCATAGGGAAGTGAAGAGATTTGAATGAAAAGACGTAACATACAGAATCTGAAAAGGTTGATGACATGGCACTCAATTTTTTGCTTCCTTTTGAGATATGTATTAAAAAGCACAAGACTACTAACCCGTGGTACCAAAACCAGGTTCTTGACCTGTCTTTCAAAAATTCTCAATCCTCTTTTACCATTCATGCAATGCATCTACAGCTTTAATAATCATCATGTGTGTCTACCTTCAATGGTATTGAAGTTAGACTTGGCCAGAAAACATTTTAGTTAATTTACCTGAATGTGACTTTCTAGCCATATAGAAGGAATCAGGTTCTCAATTAGGCTTTATTAGCCCCGGCTCCAGCCTATTTCTCTCAAAATGTTCTCTGCTCAGTGCTTTGGTGAAGATATTTGTAATTTGGTCTTCTGTACTATAGAACTTCATACAGATAAGCCATTTCTCCACATTGTCTCTGAGAAAGTGATGTCTCACATCAATGTGTTTGATTCTTTTGTAATGACCCGACCGGTCGTTTTGAGCTCTAGCACGTCGTTCAGTAGTTTGAGGCCATGAACAGCTTCACTTTAGGTATTATGACTTGTACGCATTGTCGGAATTGAAATTCGGGAAGTTCGGAGTTGATTTGGAAAGATAATTCTCATTTCGGAAGCTTTGAGTTGAAAGAATTGACTGAGATTGAATTTTTGAGTAAACGATCTCGGAATCGGGATTTGAAGGTTCCAGCAGGTTCGTATGATGATTTTGGACTTGGGCATATGTCCGGACTGGGTTTTGGAAGACTCGGGAATGTTTTAGCACCTATTGTAGAAGTTAGCATTTTTGGAAGAATTTCATAAGTTTGGTCTGAAGTACATTTCAGTGTTATCAATGTCTGTTTGGAATTTCGAGTCTAGGAATAACTCTGTATGGTGATTCTGGTATTGGGAGAGCGATCGGAAGTGAATTCGGAGGTCTGTAGGTCATTTTGAGGTCATTTGGCTAGAGATAGAATTTGAAAGTTTTTGAGAAGTTTGACCGGAAGTGGACTTTTTGATATCATGATCGGAATCCGATTCTGGGAGTTGGAATAGGTCCGTAATGTCAAATATGACTTGTGTGCAAAATTTGATGTCAATCGGACATGATTTGATAGGTTTTGTCATCGAATGTAGAAGTTTGAATTTCTAAAGTTCATTAAGCTTGGATTGGAGGTCGATTCGTGATTTTAGCATTGTTTGTTATGATTTGAGGCCTCGAACAAGTCCCTAATGTGTTTTGGGACTGGTTGGGGTCCTGGGGGCCTCGGGTGGATTCCGGATGGTTAACAGATCGAAAATAGAATTTTGGAGAAGGCCGAAGTTGTTGGTTGCTGGTATAACCGCACCTGCAAGGCTAGGGCCGCAGGTGCGGAGCCGCAGAAGCAGTCGTCGTGCCGCAGAACTGGTTAGAAGTGAAGGGCTCAGAGGCCGCAGGTGCGAAGGAAATCCCGCACCTGCGAGATCGCAGATGCGGCCTGTGCGGCGTAGAAGCGGGCTGGGGCAGCAGGAGGAGGACCGCAGAAGCGGTATTGTAACCGCACCTGCGGAACCGCAGAAGCGGCCAAGTGACCGCAGGTGCGGAAAGGGCTGGAGGCAGTGAGTGTTTTAAAAATCGGGATTTGGCCATTTTCTCTCATATTTTCTTAGCTTGGGCGATTCTTGGAGGGTTTTAAGAGGGTATTTTCATCATCAATGATAAGGTAAGCTATCATCACCTTTCTTAAGTTAAATACATTGATTATGTGCGGATCTGAGCATGAAAATTTGGTAAAAACTTAGGGTTTGAGGGGAAACCTAGAAAATTGATATTCTTGGAATTTGACAACGATTTTGGGTATGAAATTTAGAGTAAATTATATATTTGAGTTCGTGAGGTTATGGGTAAACTTATCCTTTGAAAAATTTTAGAATCCGGGCATGTGGGCCCGAGGGCGTTTTTGTCAACTTTTCGATCGGGGTTAGGAATTATTATAAATTGGATTGTAATGAGTAATTGAGCATATATTAATGGATTTGCATAATTATTGGCTAGCTTTGGAATTTAGCATCGATTAGGGTCTTTAGAAGGGCGTGGAAATGTCGGTTATGGATCTTCCGAGCGAGGTGAGTCTCCTTTCTAACCTTGTAAGAGGGAATTGTCCCCATAGGTAAGTTAATTGGTTATGTGCTCCTATTTGTGGGGGCTACGTACGCACGAGGTGACGAGAGTCCATGCGTAGCTACTATTATGCTATTATCCGGGTAGTGTAGGACCCAAAAGCATGTTGTACTTGGAAATATTTGTAATCCTATTGACGGTTTGAATTGCTTAGATCACATCAGATTAGTAAATGAATTTCCAAAAGGATTAAACTTCATTTTCTTAAATCGTTAAAAGAGAATTGGCTTTTTGGATAAATATTCCCCGATAAATACTTAATTGGCTGTTTACGCATGTATTTCTATGTGTACCTACGTCGCATGTATGATTCGCGAGCAGGATGATTGTTTATTTAAATTTGACCGTGTCGCATGTATAATTCGCTAGCGGGATAATAGATGCATCTATGGTTCGCGCTGTTCGACCCTCGGCAATGCACATTTTACATTTATGTTGGATTGGGCCATACGGCCTCGGCATGATTTGCACATGCTTATATTGCTTGCCTGGAGATTTATTGATATTGATATTTACTCTCCCCGACTTGAGATAATTGTTAATTAATAGATTATGAAACCGGAGACTTTTAATATAAAAAGGAACTTTTACTTGTTCGTGAATTATTTGCAATTTTTGCCATTCTTAATATATCCATGACTACTCGCATTAGAAATATATTACTATTGGACCACTAGTAAATGTCAAAGTCGACCTCTCGCCTCTACTTCTTTGAGATTACACGGGATACTCATTGAGTACACATTATTTTCGTACTCATCCTACACTTGTTGTGCATTTTTGTTGCACAGGTTTATGTGTGGCTAGTGACATAGCGGCATGGTTGATACGGAGACTCAGGTGAGTTGCATTTATCGAGACGATCGTAGCCAGTAGAGTCTCCTTCAGAGTATTGTACCGTATTTTCATTTCTGTCCACTTGTATTCCGGACAGTTACTGTATTTTATTTCATTCCTAGTAAATGCTCATGCACTTGTGACACCAGGTTCTGGGATGATTATGGGGTATCTTGTATTAACCTCTTAACATTTATATTTGATTTGAAATGATTATCTTTTACTGGTAAAAGATAATCATAGGAAAATCATAGTTTTCAAAATTATTAAAACGAGAATTTAATTAAGTATCTTGGTTGGCTTGCCTGACAACGGTGTCCGGCGCCATCACGACCCTTAGTGGATTTTAGGTCGTGACAACATGGTATCAGAGCACTAGGTTCCCTTAGATCTCACGAGTCATGAGCAAGTCTAGTAGAGTCTCGCGGATCGGTACGGAGACATTTGTACTTATCTTCGGGAGGCTACATGGCTGTTAGGAGCACTTCCCTTCTTGATTTCCTCATCGTTCGATTTGATTCCTTTGAGGCTTATGCCTTTATGTCCTTCATAATAAATCTTATGCAACGTAGAGCGCTTATTATAAATCAAGAATTGAGAAATTTTAAAGGTACTACAGAGGTAGTGCGGGATGCTTCTCCCTACGTAGTTGATTTGACTATTGTCGTTGCCTTGTGGAAGGATTTTTCTATTATTTTGGCTCGATAGTTGTGCTTCTAAGAGCTTGGAGGCTATGCACAGGTTGCTATGATGCTCACGATTGGTTATCGCACAGTATTGACTTGATGCTAGGATACTTGCCTATGTGTTGGGGCGGTAAATGAATTGGAAGGAAGTCTACTCAGTGCATGATTCAGAGATTTGATATTTCATTTCCGGCGGAGGAAAATCAATTGGCCTATGAATGTCCAGATTTGGGGTGATAGGGTAACGAGACTTGGTATTTTTGAGCGTGGTGGAATTTTCATCTGTGACGTGGTATCGTCGTCCTCGATGGAATATGTTGAGTTCGTCAGTGTTATGGTTTTCTTCAATTCGCCTTTGGGGTAGGATATTGTAAAATAATAGTGGAGAGGCGACTGTCAGAGATCGCGATGTGTGGTGGTTCAAGATTGAATTGGTATATCTATTGTTGATGGCCCAAGAAAGATGACCTCGGGGAGACTTAAAGTTAGTAGCGGTTCGTTGGTTCAAGCGCTACAAAGATAGATTTTATTTAAGGCAACAACTGAGCAGCAAAGGATGAGGAAGGACATATAGGGAGTGTCAGGCGGTGGTTAAAACTTCTAGAAGTCCAGGTATAAGAAGCAAAGGTTGAGTAGTCAATTAAAGGGATAAGTTCCACCAAAGTGAGAGAGTAGCGGAGTTGTGTGTGGGCTTTGTGGTAGGATGACTACGCACCTTAAGGAAAGTTTTGAATGATTTGGGAATTTTAGTGATTGGTGATTGGGGTCTACGGATTTAATTTGAAGTATGGGCTATTATGCGGCAGGAGATTTGATATAACGGGAAGGAGCTACTTGAAATGAAGAAGGATACAACATAACTTTGAATTGGAAGGATGTTGCTGCATATTAATTGATGTCCACGAGGGGTGAATGGACTTGTGCAACTAGAGAGTGAGCTCGGCCTCAGGATGGGTTATTGATGTCGTAGTGATTGTGCCCTGTGCAGTAGCATTGGAAGATGTCGGGAAGTGATTTCCACATGTGGGTTATTCCCTGTGAGCAGGTTAGCGGTCGCGTGGTTGGCAAGGCTTCTGCGAAGAATTCTATTGGCTATACAGCAAAGAGATCGATCGTGCGAATATGGTTGATGATTCGGAGTATAAAAGAGGTTTTACAGAAAGATTCCAAGAATTTTGGTGGTTGATTTCGCAAGGTTGTGTCAATAAGAGATAAAGAATCCTGGAGAATTCCAGAGTTGTGTAATAGTGGCTTCAAGCTAAGTGGGAGAGTCCCACTGCCTATGATTGGGTTGCATGGTTAACTACTTGCGAGGTTTCTGGTTATTAGCATATTGATGGATTATTTTAGCTGCAGGGAAAGAATATAAGTGGTAATTTGAGAAAAAGAATTGTTAAAAGTGTGTTATGGTCGGCCTTATTGACTCATGTAGACATGGGGAAGGATTCAGGGTTTATGCCTTGTATGGATGCGGGTTTCAAGGGAAGTGACTCTGCCGGGTGCTTCGTCGAGAGGGTATTCATGTACTAGAAGATTCATGGAGTTGATTATAGTCGGGGCCAAGTCAGAGCGGGTGGCTCTCAACCACGGTCCTAGTGAATTCAAAGTTAAAGTGTGGTGCCTTGTGATTTCGAGTCTACAAGTACGGTTAAGAATCAAGCTTTGTAGCAGCTTATGAGAAGAGGCACATAATGTTCTATGATGTTTTGACTTGCAGTGTAGCATTTGGGAGGTATGAAATGGTTCATGGGATTTGAGACAGCATGGTCTCGTGATTCAAGGTCACTCGGGATGAGTGTGGATGGAGTGTGTTATGTGTTGAATGGAGTTATTATTATTTCTAAGGCAATCAAGAATTAATTTGGAAGAAGATAGATTGGTTAGCCATAGTTGAATTGGCATATTGGTGGTAGTGATCAATTCCTTCAACGTGATCAAGTTATGCAAGTGATTTGTGACGGTGCGTGTGAGGCTTGTCGGTTGCCGTAATTGATGTTATTCAGAAGCATTCTACTACTATGGCCTGTTATGTGGAGGCGGATCCTGGAAGGGCTCCGGTGGCTTAGACCACTACTTAGAGATTTGCATATTACACGGTTATGAGAATTCACCTGTGTGTTGCTATGGTTCTCCTGAAGTGAGTTAAGTGAAAAGTTTCTATATGATGCTTCTATTAGTGGTTCCGAAGTTATGATGGAAAAAAACGTGTTCTATCGTATATTGGAATGTTGGGCGCAGTGAGTGGTATGGAATTTGAAGTGAGGATCAAGGTTGTAGTTCGGTGTTGGCAAGGATGTCACGAGCTTGGATGAGCAGAAAAATAGTTTCGATGTTTAAGGTAAGCTGGTATTGTCTTCAGCGTCACCTGAGATCGTTGTTTTGTGAAAAAGTCTTTGCATCCTGGTTAAGGATTCTTGATCGCTTTTCAACGTTAGTGCGGCCGGTGGTTTGGATGTACAGACCGGTTATTTGTTATGGAAGGTTGTGGGAGCGTGCCCCACGGGAAGGATGTATAAGTGAGGCATGTAGTAACTTGATTGATTGAAGAGTTAAACCAAGTATGAAGATTGTAATGATGTCGTTAAATTGAGAATTGATGCCTGGAGGGCACTCAGTTTATTGGGTTGTGGACTGTGGAGGATTACTCCGGTTATGATGGTTGTTCTTGTGTGTTATGAGAAAAAGGGAGTTATTATGGACCTTTGAAAGGTTACTAGCTTAGTTCAGTGCGATCAGAATCAGCTTGAGGTCTGTGGATGGATTTAAATGTGAATATGGGCTCTATATCAGGCCAGATGTGTTCATTTTAGCAATGCGCTCCTTATGGAAGAGTAGTCGGGGTGTTATTTCGTCGTCAGCTATTTCATATAATGATATATTGCACCGTGTGAGTTGTGATATAGCTTGGTGAATTTCTTATGTGTTGAGGTTTCGCATAGAGATAATGTTATATGAGCAGAATGGCTCTTGAGATTCAGATCATATATCGCACCTCAGTTGTGCTTGAGTTTGTAGCTTACAGCGTTATATGTCTCCCCAGAGATGGTATTATGTACTTGACGTGCTGGTGATCGACATTCGGTATTTTGGTGTAATGAGCAATCTAGCTTGGTGTGTATCTCCTTATGTGAATGTTATGTGTGGATCGGGTGGCACGATGCCGTGGGTATGTTGTTTGGATCGGGTTGCATGCCGCAACAGTGTGATGTTGAGTATAGTTCCTCGTATCTATTTTTATGTGTTTTGTTTCCTATTTTTTCTGAGGAAAGCTCATATTAGCTGTATGCCCGCATCGCATGTATGATTCGCGAATGGGGTGTTTGTTTAATTATGTTGACCGCGTCGCATGTATGATTCGTGAGCGGGGCAATTGGATTTCCTTTTCAGAGTTCGTTTTCCTTTGTATCACGTTTGAATTGGTAGCCTAGAGGCACATTGTGGCATCATATGAGACTTTTGAGCATGTCCGGGATGGCTTATTGCTTGAGTAGTTCGTACTGGGTGAGACGAGATCATTGGATATAGGATCAGTGTAATCTTTATGAAGTATATTAAGGAGCTAAGACCATTATTTGGTTCAGAATGAGATGATGGTTCTTGTCAGGAGTATAGACCCAATGATTTATTGATTCAGCAGTTGGTTACGAATTTCTACACATCTCTTTCATCGTGGCAGTATTGTAAGAGTTAGAGCAAGACCTATGTATGTCATGAGGTGCAATGGGAGCATCAGAATTATGGAATTTTGACTAAATTGATCAGAGAATGTTATTGTGGTCCTGTGAGTAAAATGATGCAAGGTGTGAATTCAGTTAAGGTATGCAGTCATGTTTTGGTGCTGCATGTAGTTATTGATTCGGTGAGCGTATGTTGGAACAGGACTGGCAGAGAATTCTGGATGTTAGAATTGGGCTCGGTATGGTGATTCTGGTATTGGGAGAGCGATCAGAAGTGAATTCGGAGGTCCGTAGGTCATTTTGAGGTCATTTGGCTAAAGATAGAATTTGAAGGTTTTTGAGAAGTTTGACCGGAAGTGGACTTTTTGATATCGGGATCAGAATCCAATTCCAGGAGTTGGAGTAGGTCCATAATGTCAAATATGACTTGTGTGCAAATTTTGAGGTCAATCGGATGTGATTAGATAGGTTTCGTCATCGAATGTAGAAGTTTGAATTTCTAAAGTTCATTAAGCTTGGATTGGAGGTCGATTCGTGATTTTAGCGTTGTTTGATATAATTTGAGGCCTCGAGCAAGTCCGTAATGTGTTTTGGGACTGGTTGGGGTCCCGGGGGCCTCGGGTTGATTCCGGATGGTTAACGGATCGAAAATAGAATTTTAGAGAAGGCTGAAGTTACTGGTTGCTGGTGTAACCGCACCTGCAAGGCTAGGGCCGTAGGAGCGGAGCCATAGAAGCGATTAGACGTGAAGGGCTCAGAGGCCGCAGGTGCGAAGGAAATCCCGCACCTGCGAGATCACAGATGCGGCCAGTGCGGCGCAGAAGCGGGCTGGGGCAGGAGGAGGATGACCACAGAAGCGGTATTGTAACCGCACCTGCGGAATTGCAGAAGCGGCCAAGTGACCGCAAGTGCGGAAAGGGATGGAGGGAGTGAGTGTTTTAAAAATCGGGATTTGGCCATTTTCTCTCATATTTTGTTAGATTGGGGGATTCTTGGAGGGTTTTAAGAGGCGATTTTCATCATCAACGATAAGGTAAATTATCCCCACCTATCTTGAGTTAAATACATTGATTATGTGCAGATTTGAGCATGAAAATTTGGTAAAAACTTGGGGTTTGAGGGGAAACCTAGAAAATTGACATTCTTGGAATTTGACCACGATTTTGGGTATGAAATTTAGAGTAAATTATATATTTGAGTTCGTGAGGTTATGGGTAAACTTATCCTTCGAAAAATTTTGGAATCCGGGCACGTGGGCTCGAGGGCGTTTTTGTCAACTTTTCGATCGGGGTTAGGAATTGTTATAAATTGGATTGTAATGAGTTATTGAGCATATATTAATGGATTTGCATAATTATTGGCTAGCTTTGGAGCATTTAGCATCGATTCGGGTCTTCGGAAGGGCGTGGAAATGCTGGTTATGGATCTTTCGAGCGAGGTGAGTCTCCTTTCTAACCTTGTAAGAGAGAATTGTCCCCATAGGTGAGTTAATTGGTTATGTGCTCCTATTTGTGGGGGCTACGTATGTACGAGGTGACGAGAGTCCATGTGTAGCTACTATGCTAGGACCCAAAAGCATGTTGTACTTGGAAATATTTGTAATCCTATTGACAGTTTGAATTGCTTAGATCACATCGGATTAGTAAATGAATTTCCAAAAGGATTAAACTTCATTTTCTTAAATCATTAAAAGAGAATTGGCTTTTATTTGGAAAAATGTTCCCCGATAAATTCTTAATTGGCTGTTTGAGCATGTATTTCTATGTGTACCTGTGTCGCATGTATGATTCGCGAGCAGGATGATTTTTTATTTAAATTTGACCGCGTCACATGTATGATTCGCGAGCGGGGTAATAGATGTATCTATGGTTCGCGTCGTTCGACCCTCGGCAGTGCACATTTTACATTTATGTTGGATCGGGCCGTATGACCTCGGCATGATTTGTGCATGCTTGTATTGCTTGCCTGGAGATTTATTGATATTGATATTTACTCTCCCCGACTTGAGATAATTGTTAATTAATAGATTATGAAATCGGAGACTTTTAATACAAAAAGAAACTTTTACCTGTTCGTGACTTATTTGAAATTACTGTCGTTCTTTATAAATCCATGACTACTCGCATTAAAATTATATTACTTGTGGACCACTAGTAAATGTCGAAGTCGACCTCTCGTCTCTACTTCTTCGAGATTAGATGGGATACTCATTGGGTACACGTTGTTTTCGTACTCATACTACACTTGCTGTGCATTTTTGTTGCACAGGTTTATGTGTGGCTAGTGGCATAGCGGCATGGTTGATATGGAGACTCAGGTGAGTTGAATTTATCGAGACGACCGTAGCCAGCAGAGTCTCCTTCAGTGTATTGTACCATATTTTCATTTCTGTCCACTTGTATTCCAGACAGTTACTGTATTTTATTTCATTTCTAGTAAATGCTCATGCACTTGTGACACCGGGTTCTGGGATGATTATGGGGTATCTTGTATTAACTCTTAACATTTATATTTGATTTGAAACGATTATCTTTTACTGGTAAAATTGAAGGAAAATCATAGTTTTCAAAATTATTATAAAGAGAATTTAATTAAGTATCTTGGTTGGCTTGCCTGACAGCGGTGTCCGACGCCATCACGACCCTTAGTGGATTTTGGGTCGTGACATCTTTAATATTGAACCGGGTTCTTGGCCATGTTGAGTGCATTGTTGTTGTCACATAGAAGAGGCACACAGTCAGTGTACACACCAAAATCTTCCAATTGTGATTTGATCCATAGGAGCTAAGCACAGCAGAAAGCTGCAGCAACATATTCTAATTCAGCTGTTGAGAGCAACTGAGTTCTGCTTCCATGTGCCCCATGAGATGAGACATGATCCTAGAAAGTGAGCCATTCTAGAAGTACATTTCCTGTCCATAAGATAACCTGCACAGTCAGCATCAGCATACGCAATAGAATTAAAATTATCACTTGAAGGGTAGTACAGGACCATGTCCTTTGTTCCCTTAAGATATATCAAAATGCTCTTGACAACCTTCAGATGATATTCCTTAAGATTTGACTGAAACCTTGCACATAGCCCCACACTTAAGACAATATCAGGTCTGCTAGCAATGAGGTAAAGAAGGGACACAATAATGCCTCTATACATGATTTGATTTACAAGAGAGTCAGTTTCATCCATGTTTTGTCGAGTAGCAGTGGCAATGGGAGTGTTAATCACTTTTGATGCTTCCATATCAAACCTCTTCAGGAGCTCCTTGATGTATTTCTGTTGGCTGATAAATGTACCCTTTGTGGACTGCTTCACTTAAAGACCTAAGAAGAAATTCAATTCACCCATCATGCTCATTTCAAACTCACTTCCCATAAGCTTTGCATATTCTTCACATAGTGAATCAGTTGTTGCCCTAAAAATGATATCATCAACATATACCTAAACGATGAGCAGATTCCTCCCTTGTTTCTTCAAGAACAAGGTGGTGTCAATTTTTCCTCTTATAAAACCATTTTCTAGGAGAAACTTTGACAGTCTTTCATACCAAACTCGAGGAGCCTGTTTCAACCCATACAGTGCTTTGTCCAATTTAAACACATATTCAAGGTGTTCATGATATTCAAAGCCTGGAGGTTGCTTAACATAGACTTCTTCCTTAAGGAAACCATTCAGAAATGCACTTTTGACATCCATCTGGAACAGAATGAATTCCATATGTGATGCACAGGCAATGAGGATTATGATAGCTTCCATAAGAGAAACCGGAGAAATAGTCTCATTAATCAATTCCTTCATCCTAATTGTAACCTTGAACCACTAGCCTAGCCTTATTCCTTATAGTGTTTCCATGTTCATCAAGCTTATTCCTGAATACCCACCTGGTTCTTATGATGGTTTGATCCGAGGGTCTAGGTACCATGTGCCATACATCGTTCCTTTCGAACTGATGCAACTCATCTTGCATAGATGTAATCCAGTTTGCATCTTCTAAGGCTTCCTTGATATTATTAGGTTCTATTTGGGAAAGAAAGGTTGAGAAAGCAAGTGAATTTCTGGCTTTTGATCTAGTTTGTACTCCTGAATCCAGAGGGGTAATTATGTTGTCAAGAGGATGGGAGCTTTTGAGTTTCCAGTTGGGCACTTGAGCCTCATTTGTAGAGAAGTTGGGTAAGTTTGACTGGTTCCCTTGCATTCTTCTCTCAGCTACCTGTGGAGTATTTTGAACTGCATCAACCACTCTTTTTTCAGCTTCAGTGGTTGTAATTGTGGTACATGGTTCCTCTCTGGATGATAAGGAAGAGACTGCATTGTCTTCACTTGTCTCCTTCACTTGAATCATCATGTCTGCCTTTCCATTTGTCATATCAATGACTTCAATTGGAAGCAGTAGAGGCTCTCCATCTTGATCATCCTTATTGCTTTTCTCATAGGAGAGATAGGACTCATCAAACATTACGTGTACACTTTTCTCAACACACTGAGTCCACTTGTTGTATATCATGTAGGCTTTACTTTGAGAAGAGTACCCCAAAAAGATTCCTTTATCACTTTTGACATCAAACATTTCAAGCTGATCCTTTCCACTGTTGAGAATATAACATTTACACCCAAATTTTCTTAAGTGAGTCAGCTTCGGCTTCCTTCCATTCAGTAGCTCATAGGGAGTTTTGTTCAAGAGAGACCTGATCATGCACCTGTTCACCAAGTAGCAGGCAGTGTTGATAGCTTCAACCCAGAAGTTATTAGCAATCCCACTATCGATTAGCATTGTTCTTGCCATTTCCTCAAGGGTTCTGTTCTTTCTTTCCGCAACTCCATTTTGCGTGGAGTTCTTGGGGCTGAGAAATTGTGAGTGATACCATTCTTATTACAAAATTCATCAAACTTAGTATTGTCAAACTCTGTTCCATGATCTGATCTAATGCATGCTACTCTTGATTCCATCTTCACTTTAATTTTCTTCACAAAGGCTACAAAAACTTCAAAGGTTTCATCTTTTGTTCTAAGGAATAGAGTCCAAGTGAATCTGGAGTAATCATCCACTATCACAAAGATATATCTTTTTCCTCCCCTGCTTTGCACTCTCATAGGTCCACATAGATCTATATGAAGGAGATCAAATGGTTTTGAGGTGCTGACATCCTTCTTTGGCTTGAATGAGGATTTTATATGCTTCCCTCTAGCGCAGGCATCACAGACTTTGTGTTCTTTCAACTTTGACATGGGCAGACCACGGACCGGATCCTTCTGAACTAGTTTATTCAGTAGAGAGAAGCTTGCATGCCCCAGTCTTCTGTGTCACAGTTCAGCATCATCATCAACTACTTTCAAGCAACTCAGATCACCACTTTGTACGGACTCAAAATCAGCAACGTAGATATTCTTGTATTTTTTTGCCATAAGTAACACTTCACCAGTTGCTAGATTTGTAACTGTGCATATCTTGGACAATAATTCCACATTGTTTCCTTTATCGCATATCTGGGAGACACTCAAGAGACTGTACTTAAGGCTATTGACATAGTACACATTCTCAATTGAGTGAGTGAGTGATTTTCCAATTTTTCCAACACCAAGAATGTATCCCTTTTCCCCATTTCCAAAGGATACACTCCCTCCTTGCAGGGCTTTTAGTGAAAGAAAGTCCATGGTATTTCCAGCCATGTGATTTGAGCATCCACTGTCCATGAACCATTGTTGATTGCTTCCTTTCACTGTTCCCTACACAAGGAGATCACGGGTTAAATTTAGGAACCCAAGCAAGTTTGGTTCCCTTGTAATAAACAAGAGGATGAATAAGTGCTCTTCTAGTCTATGAAAGTAACATTCGCTTCTTATGGGTGGCACCTGTTCCTCTTTTAGCAATTACTCTTTCAGCAAAAGCTTTGTTCTTCTAAAGAGACTGAACCCTGGCTTGGCAATTTTCTTTGAAATGCCTATTGTTCCCACAGTAGGTACACAGCCAGTTATCAGGTACAATTACGTACTTGCTATGAGGGTTATAGGGAGTTCTCTTCCTCTGAAACCCTATTCCCTGCCTGTTTCCACCATTATTAACATGCATGGCAATAATAGCACCCAAGGACCAGGTCCACTTAAGGTACTTCTCAAGATTATTTTTTATTCTTTCTAGTTCTGCATGGAGTTGTCTATTTTCTCAAGTTCAGAACAAACTAGTTCTCACAGTATTTAACTATTTTCAAGCTTAATGTGTGCTTTACTAGCTACTTCTTTTCCTTTTTCATAATTTCCAGGCCTACACTCAGCTCAGAGTCCCTCTATTATTTCCTTTAAGTCTACAATCACTACTAAGAGGTCATCTCTCTCCTGCTCTATAACAGTCACTTTCTCCACTAAGGCATCTTTTTCTTTACTGAAATTCTCAATGGTTTGTTTTTAGTCAACTACTACTACCATCACATCATCTCTTTCGTGTTCTACCCTAGTGATTTTCTCAGTTAGAACATTCTTTTCATTTTCCAGATTATCTGCAGTTTCTTTCAAATCAACCACACAGACTACCAAGTCATCTCTAGTTTGCTCAGCATCTCCTAATTCTATGGTCAAGGCATCCTTATTATCTACAAGACTATCATAGGCATCAATTAATACATTTTCTAATGACATGAGTTTCTTAGGAGAGTAGGATTTCAGATTTCTGTGAACATCCCTGAAGTTTACCTCATCATTGTCATCATCTTCATCATTGTCTGATTGAGCCATCAAAGCAAATATTGAATCATATTCATTTGCTTCACTTTCAACTGCCATCATAGAACTATCACCTGCATCATTTTCTTCTTCAGACTAACTGGAGGAATCTCCCCATACTGCAAGAGCTTGCTTCACAATATTGTCAGCAACATTCTTTCTATTGAAGTGTTTGGCAGGAAATGGGTTCCTCTTGGCTGCTTTATCAGGGTTGTACTTGAAGTGTTCTTGCTTCAGGAGAGGGCAATCTTTGATAAAATGCCTTGGCTTTCCACATTTATGACAAAGGTCATAATTCTTTGGTCTGCTGGAACTGCCTCTCTTTGGTATCCCTCCATTCCTTCTGACCATTTTCTAAAATCTTTTGGTTAGGTAAGCCATGTCACAGTCCTCCTCACTTGAGTCATTTTTTTTAGCTTTGAGAATCAGGTTCTTTTCCTTCTTTGGTTCTCTTCTTTCACTGTCCTTCTTCTTCTTCCCTTCTTAAATTTTAAGATTTTCAACTAGCTCATCTATAGTTAGGGCCTATAGATCCTTTGCTTTAGTAATGGCATTCACTTTACTCTCCCATGAACTAGCCAAGACACTGAGAATTTTCCTCACGAGCTTGTTCATAGGAATGATTTCACCAAGCGAGTGTAGTTGTGATGACCCAAAAGGTCGTCACTTAATTCACATGTAAATTCTGTGTTTCGAGGTCTTAAAAGCCTCCTTTTATTTAACTTCGATTTGTGTGCACAGTGCAGGCATATATCCGAAATGCTTTTATGTAAATATTTGATGAAAATGCTAAATTGGCCTTTAAAATTGAATTTAAGTTGACTTCGGTCAATATTTTAGGTAAACGAACTCAGAACCATGATTTGACGGTCTCGAAGGGTCCCTAGAAAAATATGGGACTTGAGCGTATGCCCGGAATTGAATTCCAAGGTCCCAAGCCCGAGAAATAAATTTTTGAAAAAAATTGTTTAACTAAAATTGTAAGAGTTTTAGAAATGAAAAGAGGTTTGAAATTGATGGTATCAGGACCGTATTTTAGTTTTGGAGCCCGGTACAGGTCTTATATAATAATTAAGTTGAATATGTGAAGTTTGGTAGGAATCGGAGCTCGTTTAGTACAAATCGAACCTTTATTTGAGAAATTGGAAATTTTTATGTTCTTGAGTGATTTCATGAATTTGAGGTTTTTTTTTTATAGTTGTTGATGTTATTTGATGATTTGATCACATGAGCAAGACCGTATGATGTTTTTAGACTTGTGCGCATGTTTTGTTTGGAGCCCCGAGGGCTCGGGTGAGTTTTGGATAGACCACAGAGTGAAATTGGACTTAGGAAAACTGTTGTTGTGTTTCAGGTCTACAGGCTTCGCAATTGCGAAGCCTGGCTCGCATTTGCGAAGAAACATCGCAATTGTGATGATGGGATGGGACAGGAAACCTTCGCACAAATGCGACCTTAGCAGGCCCGCAATTGCGAACAGTTGTTCGCATTTGCGAAGAAAGCAGAGGCAGGCCTTCCTTCGCAATTGCGAAGCTTTGGCTGCAATTGCGAGTTCGCATTTGCGAGCATGACATTGCAACTGTGATATTTGCGCCTGTGTAAAATCAAACTTAGATGAATTCAAACTCCCTCAAACACTAAGCTCTCATGGGTGATTTTCCAAAGAAAAGTTCTTTTCCAAATCGATTGTAAGTCATTTCTAACTCATTTTGTTTAATCTATAACATCTTTTCACATCATTTCAATTCAAAATCAAGGGTGTTGTTACAACTCATATCCACACGCGTTAGTTCATGCCATATATTAGTTAACATAAATTCAAGAAGGAATTACCTTTGAGATGATAAGAAGTTAATCCTATTGGTCTTAAGTGATACAAGGGTGTATAAGGGTGATTAACAAGTATTAGAAGTTAAACGAATCAAGGATGTGGTAACTCGTATTTTCAGGTAAACCTAGAGGTTCTTAATACACTCAAGGTCATGTATTAAGGTGTTTGAATCATATAATATCCGTATCATAAGTCTTGAAGTCAAACGAGTTATGAAACAAAAGTCGACAAACGTTGTCGCAACTTAGGTTCATAATTTTACTTAAACATTAGGTTAAATGTTTCTACGTTTTTCTCCTAATTTACAAGGAATTACGGGGTGATCTACCCACCAAATTAAATATCTACGAGTCTAGTTTCCAACTCATTAAACCATTTGTCAATACGATCTCGGAGTATAGAGATATTCATATTTTCACAAGGCTGCGCAGATTGGTAGATGACAAGTAGGTGCATCACCTACTTGCCAAAATGATAGGACAAAATTAAAAGACCTAAGTCGGCCAAGAGAGGACTTTTAAGGGGTTATGAACTCAGTTATTTCATCCATATTTCAGACCCTCAAAACCAAAGTTAACCCCTGCAACTCCTCCCCAAAAATCCCACACAAACCCTAATCAATTTTCCCTCTCTTTCAAGTTCTATTTGAAGGTAAAACCTAGAGTTTGAAGAACCAAGGGAAGGGCTGAGTTATCCAACAAGTAAGGTAAGTTACTGCCATCTTTCATAAATTTTTGTCTGTTGTGAATTCATGGTAATTCGTTCTATACATGTAAGAACTCACGGGACGGTGATCAGAAGCCGTGAGTTCGAGTTATTCACTTGTAGCGGACTGTTTTGTGGACTGTTTTGTGTTGCTATTGGGCTGCGTGTTTTACTATTATTTTGTGGAGTTTTGGAGGTGGAAGGGTGTGGAGGAACACCATATATATGTAGGGTTGTGGGCTGATAGTGATTCGTAACATTTCCGGGTCGTTTGACACGACTACGGTGGTCGTCGTATGTATGATGTAATTAGGTTGTGCGTGGACTGTTTTGGGAGGCTCAATATGTTTATTATTGATGTTGTTTGGGCTGTTTGGTGATTGTTTGGAATGGTGTGAAGTCATATATATAGGGGAGGTGTTGTCCGTTTCAACGTAAAATAGGTTGTGGTCGATACATAATAGTTATGACGCTTAAATGATAACGAATAGTATCGTTTCTCTTATTGTAGACTAAGGAGTTGTGACAATTGCATAGCTTGTGATTGGGGAAGTATATACAAGGTATGTGAGGCTATCCCTTTTCTTCTTTTGCACGACTCCGAT
Source organism: Nicotiana sylvestris (assembly GCF_000393655.2). Lineage (NCBI taxonomy): Eukaryota > Viridiplantae > Streptophyta > Magnoliopsida > Solanales > Solanaceae > Nicotiana > Nicotiana sylvestris. Next base: position 62,531,858 of record NC_091064.1, read on the forward strand.
TGTACATAATGTAATGAACGAGCTTCCAAAGATACTCTACTCTTAGAAGCTAGCAGTACTTACATTGCTTTCCCTCTTATGGAACGATTGATGTTAATGTTGCTTCTCTTATTCTTATGTTATCAATGTTGTTGGTACTTCCTGATTCTTATAAGGTTCGTAATGAAGAGTTGGTCCTAATAACGTGTACAGAGGATACCGACCTTACGTCACTCCGAAAGGTTTAGAATGTGATTCCATGAGCCGAGCATGCATTATATATATGTATCTATTTTACTCTACCGAGTCGCGCTATAGTAGGCCGGGTACGGCACATATTGTGCAACCACTAATCAGTTGGGTTTTATCGAGCTTCACGTGGCTGGGTACGATTCTACCGAGCCTTATAACGGTCGGGTACGTTTTTACCAAGCCTATTATGGCTGGGTACGATATGATGATGATGATGCCCACAGAGGCGTATGTTTTAAAAGTTTATGTATACATACATATGTATCATGCATTTCATTTCAGTAGCCCTCAGAGGTACTCAGATGTTCCAGGTTGTATATTCTCTATCCCTGCTTACATTACTGTTCATATTTATGGTTCCCTGCCTTACATACTCAGTACTTTATTCGTACTGACATCCTTTTATTCGTGGACGCTGCATGTCGTGTTGCAGGCCCTAATAGACAGGCAGGTGCAGCTCCCCTACCATAGTAGGTTGTCCAGTTCAGCAGTGATTGGCGAGATCCCTTCTCCGGACTTGCCGTGGTCTTGGTATGCATTTTTGTTATAGACATTATGGGTATGTCGAGGCCCTGCTCCAGCCATATTGCAGCACTTATGTTCATTTAGAGGCTCATAGACAAGTGTCGACTCATGTATAGTTTGGTATGCCTTGTCGGCTGGTTTTTGTTGTATAGTCTTTCATGGTAGCGTGGTAGCTCATACCTTATATGTAGTTTCTTGATTGTCTGGTCATCCCCTGCTATGTATGTTCATGCCGTCATATTTTATTGCTGGTTGTCCATGATCCAGGTCTACCATTTATATTGATCTCGTCAGCCCTAAAAGATAATAATGAAGGTTAGATGAAATGTACGTTGGTGCTCGGCAAGTATGGTCGGGTGCTAGTCATGGCCCTCCAGTTTGGGTCGTGACAAACTTGGTATCAGAGCAAGTCTGTCCTAGGGATTGTCTATGAGCCATGTCTAGTAGAGTCTTGATTATGGATGTGTAGCGCGCCACATTTATAATCAGGAGGCTACATGACATCTAGGGTTGTTACCTTCTTCCTGAATCTAGATCGTGCGTAGAGTTGAGTCGTAAGTGTTTGTCTCTAATATTCACCTTGTTTTCTTTCAGCGATGCCTTCGACTAGGAAGCAAACAATTAGTAGACAACTTGATACAGCTACGGGAGAGGGTACCAGTCAGGTGCCCCAAGCCAGAGCAGGCCAAAGTGAGGCTCAGAGTGAGATGTCGTCTCATACCGCATCTACCCCGTCTCCTCCAGAGGATATTAGGAGGCACCCAGCACCTCTAGTTCCTTCGTCTAGTACTACAAACCAGGATATGCGGAGTGCTTTGCAGTTATTGACTAGCTTGGTAGCTGCTCAGGCTCAGAGGCAGAATACAGGTGCTGCTGAGAAACCAGTTAGTACAAGAGTTCGTGATTTTATTAATTTAGACCCTCCAGTGTTTACCGGATCAGACCCCAAGGAGGACCCACAGACTTTTATTGACCAGGTTCATCGTACACTTCGGGTTATGCATGTTAGTGATACAGAGGCAGTAGAGTTGGCTTCTTATCGGCTACGGGATTTAGCGGTTCTCTGGTATGATAGTTGGGAGAGATCCAGGGGTCCGAACCCTCCTCCAACTGTGTGGAAGGAATTTTCTGAGGCCTTTCTTCGTCACTACTTACCAGTTGAGATACGACGAGCTAGAGCTGATAAGTTCTTGAACCTTATACAAGGTAATATGAGTGTGCGAGAGTACAGTATGTAGTTCGATTCTTTAGCAAGGTATGCTCCCCATATGGTGGCCGAGATGAGTGATAGGGTGCATTTGTTCGTGAACGGATTGGGATCACATCTGATAAATGAGTGCACGACAGCCTCCTTGGTGAAGGGCATGGATATTTCCCGTATTCAGGCTTATGCCCAGACCCTAGAGGATCGTAAGCGCCAGCAAAGGGCAGATAGGGAGCAGGATAGGGGCCAGCATAAGAGGGTGAGATTTGCAAGGTATTCTAATGACTTCAGAGGCAGCATCAGGCCCCAGTCTTCGAAGAGTTTGGCGCCACCTGTAGCTAGTGCTCCCCCACAGTTTTAGAGGCCTCAATATGAACGATTTACCCATTCTGGTCCACGTCAGAGTTCGCATGCATCAGGCTCGCAACATCACAGGGATACTAGTTAGACGAGACCCACAACACCACATTGTGATCAGTGCGGCAAGGCCCACTTTGGACTGTGCCGTCAAGGTTCTGATGCATGTTATTCCTGCGGACAGCCTGGCCATATGATGCGGGATTGTCCTAACAGGGGAGGTGATGGTATGGCTTAGCCGACTGGATCTGTGTCTGCTTCTTCCTCATCAGTTCGACCTCCAGCACGGGTTTTTCAGCAATCGACAGGTCGTGGTAGAGGTAGAGGTGCAGTGTCGAGTTTGAGGGGTGGTCAAAATCAAACCTATGCTCTAGTAGGTCGACAGGATCTCGAGTCGTCTTCAGATGTTGTTACAGGTATATTATCTGTGTTTTCTTATGATGTATATGCGCTGATTGATCCGGGATCTACATTATCATATGTTACACCCTTTGTGGCTAATAAGTTTGGCATTGAACCTGAATTGATAAGTAAACCCCTTACGGTATCTACTCCGATAGGAGATTCTGTGATTGCTAGAAGGGTATATAGAGGTTGCACTGTGATGATTTGTAGTCGTCAAACCTCGGCAAATTTATTTGAGTTAGAAATGGTTGGTTTTGATGTGATAATGGGAATGGACTGGTTGGCCTCATGCTATGCAAATGTTGACTGTCGTACGAAGATGGTTAGGTTCCAATTTCCGGGTGAACCCATCATTGAATGGAAAGGGAACATTGCTACACCGAAAGGTAGGTTTATTTCCTATCTTAAGGCAAGGAAAATGATCTCAAAAGGTTACATTTATCATCTCGTTCGCGTTAGGGATGCGGAGGCGAAACCGCCTACTTTACAATCAATCCCTGTGGTCAACGAATTCCCAGATGTTTTCCCAGATGAACTCCCAGGCCTTCCTCCTGAAAGGGAGATTGAGTTTAGCATTGATGTGTTGCCTGACACTCAACCGATCTCTATTCCTCCATACAGAATGGCCCCGGCAGAGTTGCGAGAGTTGAAGGTGCAGTTGAAGGACTTGCTGGATAAGGGCTTTATTAGGCCTAGCACTTCACCTTGGGGTGCACCAGTCCTATTCGTGCGGAAGAAAGACGGGTCGTTACGGATGTGTATCGACTATCGACAGTTGAATAAGTCTACTATAAAGAACAAGTATCCACTTCCAAGAATTGATGACCTGTTTGACCAACTCCAGGGTGCCAAGTATTTCTCCAAGATTGATTTACGTTCAGGGTATCATCAGGTGAGGGTTAGGGAGAAGGATATTCCAAAGACGGCCTTCCGGACAAGATATGGGCACTTTGAGTTCTTGGTGATGTCGTTCGGGCTAACAAATGCCCCAGCAGCTTTTATGGATCTCATGAATACTATATTCAGGCCCTATCTTGATGTGTTCGTGATTGTATTCATTGATGACATTCTAGTGTATTCTCGTTCGGAGGTGGAACATGCGGGCCACTTGCGGATAGTATTACAGACGCTTCAGGATCGTAAGTTATATGCTAAGCTCTCCAAATGTGAATTCTGGCTGAACTCAGTAGCATTCCTTGGCCATGTGATATCTGATGAGGGTATTAGTGTCGACACTCAGAAGATCGATGCAGTAAAGAATTGGCCGAGACCTACAACACCATCAGAAGTCCGCAGCTTCCTAGGGCTAGCAGGATATTATAGGCGGTTTGTAGAAGGATTTTCCTCTATATCATCACCATTGACTAAGTTAACACAAAAAGCTACCAAATTCCAGTGGTCTGACACTTGTGAACATAGTTTTCAGGAGCTGAAGAATCGATTGACATCCGCACCAGTGCTCACTCTTCCTGAAGGAATAGAAGGTTATGTGGTATATTGTGATGCCTCAGGTATAGGTTTGGGGTGCGTATTGATGCAGCATGGGAAGGTGATTGCTTATGCATCAAGACAATTGAAGAAGCATGAAAAGAATTATCCAACCCATGATTTGGAATTGGCTGCAGTAATATATGCTTTGAAGATATGGCGGCACTACTTATACGGCGTCCATGTTGACATCTACACAGATCACAAGAGTTTACAATACATCTTCAAGCAGAAAGAGTTGAATTTGAGGCAGCGTAGGTGGCTTGAATTATTGAAAGACTACGACGTCGAGATATTGTATCATCCCGGTAAAGCCAATGTTGTGGCAGACGCTCTCAGCCGTAAATCAATGGGAAGCTTAGTACATATTGAGGCAGGTAGATGGGGGTTGACTAAAGAGCTTCATCAGCTAGCCAATATGAGAATCAGATTGTTAGACTCTGATGACGGAGGTGTTACTGTACAGAATACATCAGAATCATCTTTGGTAGCCGAGGTAAAAGCACGGCAATATGAAGATCCTATCTTAGTACGATTAAGAGAGAGCATTCAGCAGTGTAAAAGTATGGCTTTTGAGATCGGAAGAGATGGGGCACTGAGATACCAGGGCCGATTATGTGTGCCTAATGTGGCAGGGTTGTGAGAGAAGATTATGAATGAGATTCATCAATCCCGATATTCCATCCATCCCGGCTTGACAAAGATGTATCATGATGTCAAGGAGCAGTATTGGTGGGATAACATGAAGAAGTCTATTGCAGAATTTGTAGCCCAGTGTCCCAATTGTGAACAGGTAAAGATAGAACATCAGAAACCCGGTGGATTGCTTCAGAATATAGAGATTCCGACCTGGAAATGGGAGGTGATTAATATGGACTTCATTATTGGATTACCTCGCTCTTATCATAAGTTTGACTCCATCTGGGTGATAATTGATCGACTTACAAAATGTGCCCATTTTCTGCCAGTTAAGACAACTTACACGGCTGAAGATTATGCGAAGTTGTATATCAAGGAGATTGTTAGGCTTCATGGTGTGCCGGTATCTATTATATCAGACCGAGGAGCTCAATTTACAGCTAACTTTTGGAGGTCTTTTCAGAAGGGTTTAGGCACACAAGTGAATCTCAGCACTGCATTTCATCCGCAGACTGACGGACAGGCTGAACGTACCATTCAGACACTGGAAGATATGCTACGAGCATGTGTTCTAGATTTTAAGGGAAATTGGGATGACCACATTCCACTCATAGAATTCGCCTACAATAATAGCTACCATTCCAGTATTAAAATGGCCCCATACGAGGCGCTTTACGGGAGGAGATGTAGATCACCAGTTGGATGGTTCGAAGTCGGTGAAACAGAATTATATGGGCCAGATTTGATTCACCAAGCTATTGAGAAGGTGAAAGTGATACAGGAGCGATTGAGGACGGCACAAAGCAGGCAAAAATCTTATTCTGATGTCCGACGTCGTGATCTAGAGTTTGAGGTTGGTGATTGGGTTTTCCTGAGGATCTCACCAATGAAGGGTATTATGCGTTTTGGGAAGAAAGGTAAGCTGAGTCCAAGGTATATCGGGCCGTATAAAATTCTTCGACGGATTGGACAGGTTGCTTATGAGTTAGAATTGCCATCCGAATTGGAATTTGTCCACCCGGTATTCCATGTATCTATGTTGAGAAAATGTATTGGAGACCCTTCTCGAGTCGTCCCTATCAAAGATGTACAAGTTACAGAGGACCTATCATATGAAGAAGTGCCAGTGGCGATATTAGATCGACAAGTTCGCAAGCTGAGAACAAAAGATGTAGCTTCCATCAAAGTATTGTGGAGGAACAAGAATATGGAAGAAATAACATGGGAAGCAGAAGAGGAGATGAAGTCTAAATACCCGTACCTATTCCAGAATGAAGATAACAAGGATGCTGGTGGAACACATGATACATTGGAAGGTGAAATGGCTCTATGAGGTAAGCAATAACTTGAGAATACTCTTCCTTAATACAAAATGGCGATATGCAGATAATGTACATGTCCATAATGCTTTGCATACTCTTGTAAGGCCATATGTTGAGTTAACCGCTTGCAAGTTTGTCCTCTATTTATGGGAGAAACTTGACCGGAATTCACGATGATTTAAACTCCCCATGAACCCTTACATTCGAGGACGAATGTTCCTAAGGGGGAAGGGTGTTACAACCCATATCCACACGCATTAGTTCATGCCATATATTAGTTAACATAAATTCAAGAAGGAATTACCTTTGAGATGATAAGAAGTTAATCCTATTGGTCTTAAGTGATATAAGGGTGTATAAGGGTGATTAACAAGTATTAAAAGTTAAACGAATCAAGGATGTTGTAACTCGTATTTTCATGTAAAACTAGAGGTTCTTAATATACTCAAGGTCATGTATTAAAGTGTTTGAATCATATAATATCCGTATCATAAGTATTGAAGTCAAACGAGTTATGAAACAAAAGTCGACAAACGTTGTCGCAACTTAGGTTCATAATTTTACTTAAACATTAGGTTAAATGTTTCTAAGTTTTTCTCCTAATTTACAAGGAATTACGGGGTGATCTACCCACCAAATTAAAGATCTACGAGTCTAGTATCCAATGCATTAAACCATTTGTCAATACGATCTAGGAGTATAGAGATATTCATATTTTCGCAAGCCTGCGCAGATTGGTAGATGACAAGTAGGTGCATCACCTACTTGCCAAAATGATAGGACAAAATTAAAAGACCTAAGTCGGCCAAGAGAGGACTTTTAAGGGGTTATGAACTCAGTTATTTCATCCATATTTCAGACCCTCAAAACCAAAGTTAACCCCTGCAACTCCTCCCCAAAAATCCCACACAAACCCTAATCGATTTTCCCTCTCTTTCAAGTTCTATTTGAAGGTAAAACCTAGAGTTTGAAGAACCAAGGGAAGGGCTGAGTTATCCAACAAGTAAGGTAAGTTACTTCCATCTTTCATACATTTTTGTCTGCTGTGAATTAATGGTAATTTGTTCTATACATGTAAGAACTCACGGGACGGTGACCGGAAGCCGTGAGTTCGAGTTATTCACTTGTAGCGGACTGTTTTGTGGACTATTTTGTGTTTCTATTGGGCTGCGTGTTTTACTACTGTTTTGTGGAGTTTTGGAGGTGGAAGGGTGTGGAGGAACACCATATATATGTAGGGTTGTGGGCTGATAGTTATTCGTAACATTTCCGGGTCGTTTGACACGACTACAGTGGTCGTCGTATGTATGATGTAATTAGGTTGTGCATGGACTGTTTTGGGAGGCTCAATATATTTATTATTGATGTTGTTTGGGCTGTTTGGTGATTGTTTGGAATGGTGTGAAGTCATATATATAGGGGAGGTACTGTCCGTTTCAATGTAAAATAGGTTGTGGTGGATACATAATAGTTATGACGCTTAAATGATAACGATAGTATCATTTCTCTTATTGTAGACTAAGGAGTTGTGACAATTGCATAGCTTGTGATTGGGGCAGTATATACAAGGTATGTGAGGCTATCCCTTTTCTTCTTTTGCACGACTCCGATTGTACATAATATAATGAACGAGCTTCCAAAGATACTCTACTCTTAGAAGCTAGCAGTACTTACATTGCTTTCCCTCTTATGGAACGATTGATGTTAATGTTGCTTCTCTTATTCTTATGTTATCAATGTTGTTGGTACTTCCTGATTCTTATAAGGTTCGTAATGAAGAGTTGGTCCTAATAACGTGTACAGAGGATACCGACCTTACGTCACTCCGAAAGGTTTAGAATGTGATTCCATGAGTCGAGCATGCATTATATATATGTATCTATTTTACTCTACCGAGCCGCGCTATAGTCGGCCGGGTACGACACATATTGTGCAACCACTAATCAGTTGGGTTTTACCGAGCTCCACATGGCCGGGTATGATTCTACCGAGCCTTATGACGGCCGGGTACGTTTTTACCAAGCCTATTATGGCTGGGTACGATATGATGATGATGATGATGCCCACAGAGGCATATATTTTAAAAGTTTATGTATATATATATATATATATATGTATCATGCATTTCATGCCAGTAGCCCTCAGAGGTACTCAGATGTTCCAGGTTGTATATTCTTTATCCCTACTTACATTACTGTTCATATTTATGGTTCCCTGCCTTACATACTCAGTACTTTATTCGTACTGACGTCCTTTTGTTTGTGGACGCTGCATGTCATGCTGCAGGCCCTAATAGACAGGCAGGTGCAGCTCCCCCACCACAGTAGGTTGTCCAGTTTAGTAGTGATTGGCGAGATCCCTTCTCCGGACTTGCCGTGGTCTTGGTATGCATTTTTGTTATAGACATTATAGGTATGTCGGGGCCCTGTTCCGGCTATGTTGCAGCACTTATGTTCATTTAGATGCTCAGAGACAAGTGTCGACTCATGTATAGTTTGGTATGCCTTGTCGGCTGGTTTTTGTTGTATAGTCTTTCATGGTAGCGTGGTAACTCGTACTTTATATGTAGTTTCTTGATTGTCTGGTCATCCCCTGCTATGTATGTTCATGCCATCATATTTTATTGCTGGTTGTCCATGATCCAGGTCTACCATTTATATTGATTTCGTCAACCCTAAAAGATAATAAAAAAAAGGTTAGATAAAATGTACGTTGGTGCTCGACAAGTATGGTCGGGTGTTAGTCATGGCCCTCCAGTTTGGGTCGTGACAGGTGTTCATGGGGGAAATTGGGTGTTTTGGGTAGAACTTAGGATTTTCTAATTTTGGGGATTTGGACCTCGATTTGAGGTCCGATTTCAAAACAAATTATATATTTGAGTTCGTGGGTGAATGGGTAATCGGGTTTTGGTTCGAACCTCGGGTTTTGACCATGTGGGCCCAAGGTCGATTTTTGACTTTTTGGGGAAATCTTTAGAAAACTTATTTTCATGCATTAGAATTGATTCATTTAGCATTTATTGATATCGTTAAGTAAATTGTGGCTAGATACAAGCGAATTGGTGGTGGAAACAAGAGGTAAAGCATTAGTTGAGGATTGAATTGTGTTTGTGGCATTGAGGTAAGTGTTTGGTCTAACCTTATCTTGAGGGAATAGGTATCGTGCTTTATTTGCTATGTGCTAGTGTAGTGTACGACTTATAGGTGTGGTTACGAGTATCTATACATCGTTGTCAAGCATGCCCGTGAGTCTTAAACTGAAATCTTTGTGTTCTTAATAAGTACTATAAATGCCTAAGTTGTTGATTCTCTGTGTTGGGCAAGAATTATGTTTATTCTCGTGGTATTTGTTATGGTTGAGTATTGGTTTTAGTTGAGGTTTCTTTTGTGAAGTTAAATGTTGGAACAAGTTTGGTTATAGTTGATTCCCTTGTCGGGACGTATTTACTTCTTAGTATGGGTTCCCTTGCCGGGATGTGTTTATTCTCATTGTTGATTCCCTTGTCGGGAAATTGTTGTTTCCTTATTGTACCCTTGCCAGGATTCTTTTGTGATTGGTGTTGAATTATATATTGGGATCGGGTTGCATGCCGCAACAATATTATATGGGATCGGGTTGCACGCTGCAACATGGAGTAATAAGGGAGGACATGAGGGGTCGGGTTGCACACCGCAAAAGTGATATATGATGAGGATTGGGTTGCGCGTCGTAACAGTGTTATATGATTTGGATCGGGTTGCACGCCGCAACAGTGATATATGATATGGATCGGGTTGCGCACCATAATAGTGTTATATGATTTGGATCGGGTTGCGCACCGCAACAATAAAGGATAAAAGTGGATATTGATTTGTTACATTTTCCTTATTCTTATTGATGCAAACTTTGAGTTGTTCTTCGTGTTCTTCTCCTGAGTTACTGTTGGTACTTGATATTTTCTCGTAGCATGTCCCCCTTCCCATCTTTAACGGCTAGTTTCCATTATTATTACTTGTCGTATATGCTTTAAACTATGCAGGTTTATTTGGTAGTCTTGTCCTAGCCTCATCACTACTTCGCCTAGGTTAGGCTCGACACTTACCAGCACATGGGGTCGGTTGTGCTGATACTACACTCTATATTGTGTGCAGATCTCGGTACTGGAGTTTTTGGACCTTAAAGCGGTTGCTGCTTTCAGTCCAGTGGAGACCCGAGGTAGTCCTGCAGACGTCCGCAGGCCTTGGCGTCCCTATCAATCATTTATATTCTGTTTTTATTTACTTCAGAGACAGATTGTATTTTTCTTTCCAGACAACTGTCTGTATAATTCGTAGACGATCCGTGATATTATGACACCAGTGCTGGGTAGAGATGTATTTTTTATTTTCTGTACTAGTATTTGTCTAATTTATCAGATTTCGTCTTCTGCATTTCTTTAATTATTACTATTATTCTGTTGTTGATCGCATGTTGATTTAAAATTGTTAAAAGTATAAGGAAAAGGGTAATAAGATATATAATACTCAACTTGCCTAGCTTTCACGAGTAGGCGCTATCATGACTCCCGAGGGTGGAAAGTCCGGGTCATGACAGTAGCTCATTTATGATGGAAGTGAATCTTGTGTGCATGTCTTGAATAGATTCGTCGTCTTTCATCCTGAAGAGCTCATACACAATGGTGAGCATATCAATCTTAGATTGCTTTACTTGAATGGTTCCCTTATGTGCTGTTTACAAAGCTTCCCATATTTCCTTGGCAGATTGACAAGCTAAGATCCTGTTATATTCATCAGGTCCTATGCCACACACCAAAATTTTCTTGGCACGGAAGTGTTTCTCCACAGCTTTCCTGTCTGCATTGTTGTATTCTTTCCTGGTTTTTTACGTTGTCACTAGAGGGTCTCCGACCTTCTTTGTTGGGACATAAGGACCATCAGATATAACATCCCATAACTCAGAATCTTCTGTCATGATAAAGTCGTGCATTCTTGTCTTCCACCACCCATAGTATTGCTCATTGAACCTGGGTGGTCTATACGTAGACTGACCTTCTTCAAAATTTGGTGGAGCAGCCATGAAGATCCTTCCTAGGTGTTAACCTGATAGAAAGAATCTGCTCTGATACCAATCGATAGAATATATGAGTCAACCAAACTATATAGAGACCAGGTCCTCTATATGAGTTTTTACGTGGAAAAATCTCTGCCCAAGAGGATAAAAAACCACGACCTACACTGGTAGGGTTTCAACTTCACTATGAGCAACTTTAGATTACAGCCTATGAAATCTAAGAATTAAACTCTTAATCCCTCACTAACTTGTAATACACATATTACAAGCCACTTTGCAATAAACTTATTGCAAATATTTCAACTAATGACTAACTCTAGTCACGACACAAACACTAAAGGTTTATGATTTACAAGGGGTTCCTAAGTAACGCTTCTAGATAAGCAAAGTAGGAATTACAGTGAAGAACAATTATAAAGTTACAACTCAACTAAGGACATACAAAATACTAGTTGTAGGTACTGGTCCGTAGTAGTGTTAAACTTTGTTGTTGATGCACTTGAGAATTGAATGCTTGATTGTCAGATGCTTTAATGTTTGAATGAGTTCTCAAAGTATTCAAGTGATGTTTTGTTGTAATGTTTAATGTTAATACAACATGGATGGCATCACTTGAATGATGTAATCACTTAGTAGGTCAAATGAGAAGTGATTGATGAACTGTGTTGCACTGTTTCTGTGTACAGTGGAGGTAGTCACTTTCCAGTTGTAGACAGTTGATTTTGTACTGCTGTCAGGGAAACACAAGGATATCAGGTCCCTGTGTTGATTCTCTATCTTCTGAAGACATAGCAACCCACATTAGCTGGAGTTCGTTGATTTGAGTTGTGTACCAAGTGTGTCAGGTTGTTTATCTGGTTCTTTGACAGTAAATTTGTTAGATCATCAAAACATAAAGCTAAGGTACTGTAAACCCAGCAGCGTGTGTTTCTATTTCTATCTTTCATTGCCAAACTTGTTATTTTGAGACATGAACATGAAAAATCACTCTCTTATTGACGCCAAGCTAAATACATATAAGTTCTCTCTCCGTAAAATTATTACCTCTTTGTTCTCCAACGTTTCTTCTTATGTGAAATGCCCTCTCAACTTCTAGTTACTAATAGAGGTTCTTGCCTTTCTAGATCCTTTGTTACTTGAGAATGGGTGCTACAATCCAGTGCAGGGGTGGATTTAGAAGTTTGAAATATGGCGTATAAATGTATCTATATGGAAGTGTGTGAGTGTGTGTATATATATTTATAGTTAAATTGAAATGCCCGTTTCTAATTGTTAATGGATATTAATTGTCATCTTCCAATATTTTTATTTCATCTGTTGTGTTGTTTTTTTCAGGCAGCTTGTGTAAAAAAAATAATAAAAATATTTTTTAATATCTCAAAAAGAATATTTAAATTGATGTTTAGGTTTATTTTTTTAGTGGGTCTTTATTAGACTAATCAATAGAATATATTTTAATATCTATAACTGAAAATTATAATATATTCTTTATCCATTACTAGGCATGATTAATAAGCATTATTATAATATTATAACATACCTTTTATTAGCATTCAAACCCTTTTAAATCCTTTATTTTGATACCTTTGTCAGTTAGCAACAGCCTTAATGGCTGTGAATGTTAACGTTTGAAACGTTTTGGTAGGCTTTAAAAAGCTTTTATGGCTTTTGACAATTTGATGTCAGAAAGTGCATTTCTTTGCACTATATATTTTTGTTTTCATCTTCTAGAGGGTGTGCAAAAAGTTAAAAAAATTTCTTCCCTTTTCTTTTTTGCTGGGTTTTCCTCTTATAAGTCTTTGTTGTTTCTGCTCCTAGTTATATTAGAAGAGCTTGTTGAATTCTAGGGGATGCGCCTAATATTATTCATCTCGGTGTGGGCGAAATAGCCTTAAGGACAGTGTCTTTGACACACGTCAAGCTAAACCTTTTATTCTCCATAATTATCCAATTTTTTCCAACAATCTTAAGGATATTTTTACGTAATTATTATGGGGAATAACGCTGCTAATGTTGTTGTTGATACTACTACACCTGTTGCACCAGCTGTTTCTGTTGTTGTTCCATCATCAATTACCTATGCCAAACCTTTTCCTGATGTTTCGAAAATTGAGGTTTTTGGTGGAGATAATTTTAAGCGTTGGCAGGAACGGGTGCATTCTATTTTGGATATGCATGGAGTTGCTTTTGCACTTACTGATCCTAAGCCAACTAAAGCAACTTCTATTCAGATGGATCAATGGGTTCATGCTAATAAGTTATGTAGACATACTATAATTTCTACTATTTCTAACGAATTGTTCGATGTCTACGTTTGAAATCTAGGAGTCAATGATAACAAAGTACACTGCTGAAGATGCTACTAAACAAAAGTTTGTAATTGAAAACTACTACAAGTGGGAGATGATGGAGGACAAGAACATAACTGCACAAGTCAATGAATATCACAAGTTGATTGAAGATCTCAAATATGAAGATATTTCTCTACCCGAACAGTTTGTTGCTGGTATGCTTATAGAAAAACTTCCCAAATCTTGGAGTGACTACAAACAACAATTGAAACACAAACACAAGTAATTGTCGCTGAAGGACTTGGTCAAGCATATTATAATTAAAAATACAAATCGCAAGCAAGTTGTTGCTGACAAAGGAAAAGAGATTGCTACAAGAGCCAACCTAGTGGAGAACAATAAGCGGCACAACAAATCAAATAACAGGTATGATAAAGGAAATGGTTATAAGCCCAAAATCAACAATCAAACCTTCAAGAAAAAAGGTAACTGCTTTGTGTGTGGCAAACCTGGCCATCATGCTGCTCAATACCGAAAGAGGGTTGGGAATGACAATCCCGCTAAGACTAAAGTAAATTTAACTTAAGCCAAAGTGGATGACATAATTACTGCAGTTGTTTCCCAAGTGAACCTTGTGGCCAATATGAAAGATTTGGTGTTAGATTCTGGTGCCACTTGGCATATATGTGCTAACAAAAAAGACTTTGTGTCTTGCGCCCAAGTTGAGGAAGGAGAAGAAGTTGTATATCTTGGGGACTCAAGGACTACTCCAGTTCTTGAAAAAGGCAAAGTTCTTCTCAAACTCACATCTGGCAAAATTTTGGCATTGAATGATGTGTTGCATGTTCCTAGTATCCGAGTCAATTTGGTCTCTGTGGGATTATTAGGAAAAGTGGGGGTGAAGGTTTCTTTTGAATTTGATAAAGTCGTATTGACCAAGAATAATAAGTTTATTGGCAAGGGTTATTATAACCATGACTTGTTTGTACTCAATGTTATCAATGAAAATGCTAGTGCTTCTGCTTACTTGATTGATTCTTTTAATTTATAGCATGCTAGATTAGGACATGATAGTTTATCTTATATTAAAAAAATGCATTATGAAGGTCTTATTTCAAATATTAATTTTTTGAATATTGATAAGTGTGAAGTTTGTGCAGAAGCTAAACAAACTAAGAAATCATGTGCTTCAATATTTAGAGAATTTGAATTATTAAGTTTAATTCATACTGATTTAGGAGACTTGAAACAAACTATAATTAGAGGAGGAAAAAAATATTATATGACTTTTATACACGATTTTTCTAGATATACAAAAGTTTATTTGTTGAGAAATAAAGATGAAGCTTTTGATAAGTTTTAATTTATAAATCTGAAGTAGAAAATCAATTAGATAAGAAAATCAAAAGAGTTAGATCCGATAGAGGTGGTGATTTTATTTTGTTGAATGATTATTGTGAGAAAGAAGACATAATTCACGAGATAACTCCGTCATATTCTCCACAGTCAAATGGTGTAGCGGAAAGAAAAAATAGGACCTTAAAGGAAATGATGAATAGCATGATTGTTAGTTCTGGTGCTCTGGATAATCTTTGGGGAGAAGCCATTTTGTCTGCTTGTCATTTACAAAATATAATTCCTTATAAGAAAACGGGTAAAACTCTTTATGAGTTGTGGAAAGGGTATCCACCTAATTTGAAATATTTAAAAGTGTGGGGGTGCCTTGCTAAAGTTATGTTGCCTGATCCTAAGAAAAGAAAAATAGGATCTAAAACATCTGATTGTATGTTTAT
Organism: Nicotiana sylvestris; assembly: GCF_000393655.2. Lineage (NCBI taxonomy): Eukaryota > Viridiplantae > Streptophyta > Magnoliopsida > Solanales > Solanaceae > Nicotiana > Nicotiana sylvestris. Next base: position 62,547,162 of record NC_091064.1, read on the forward strand.
TGGGTATGCTGAAAATAGTGCAGCATACAGATTTTTAGTAGTCAAAAGTGATGTACTTGAAAACAATACTATTGTTGAAACAAAAAATGCTGAATGTTTTGAAAATATTTTTCCTTTAAAATTTGAGAAAATTTCTGATGCTCCTATTATTCCAAGTGATAATATTTCGCATGTTCCAATTGTTCAAAATGATTTTGAAAGTGAGGATTTAAGAAGAAGCAAAAGACCAAGGAAAGAAAAATCTTTTGGTAATGATTTTTATACTTATCTTGTGGATAATGATCCTTTAACATATTCTAAAGCTATTTCTTCGTATGATGCCTCATGTTGGAAAGAAGCTATTGATGTAGAATTAAATTCAATTTTACAAAATAAAACTTGGATTTTAGTTGATTTACCTTTGGGAGTTAAACCCATTGGTTGTAAATCGATTTTTAAGAAGAAACTCAATACGGATGGTTCCATTGATAAATAAAAAGCTAGACTTGTTGCAAAAGGTTTACCCAAAAGCTAAATGTTGATTATTTTGATACTTACGCTCCTGTAACTAGAATTTTCTCAATTCGTGTTTTACTTGCCTTGGCTTCTATTTATAAATTTTTTATTCACCAAATAGATGTTAAAACTGCATTTTTAAATGGTGATTTGGAAGAGGAAATTTGCATGGAGCAACCTGAGGGTTGTATAGTGTCTGGCCAAGAAAATAAAGTATGTAAATTGCTAAAATCTTTATATGGTCTAAAGCAAGCACCTAAACAGTGGCATGAAAAATCTGATCAAGTATTGATTAATGATGGTTTTTCATCAATTGAAGTAGATAAATGTATTTATACAAAATGTGTAGATGGTACATGTGTTATTATTTGCCTTTATGTGGATGACATGCTTATTTTTAGTTCTAGCCTTGATTTGGTACATAAAACCAAATTTTTCTTGTCTTCTAATTTTGAGATGAAAGACATGGGAGAAGCTAGTGTTATTTTAGGCATGAAAATTATAAGAGATGGCAGTAGTTTGATGTTGACTCAAGAACATTATGTTGAAAGAATTCTTAAAAAATTTGATAATTTTGATGTGGTACCTGTAAGCACTCCTTATAATGCTAGTAGTCAGTTAAGAAAAAATAAGGGAGATGTTGTAGATCAAAATAAATATGCTCAAATTATTGGTAGCCTAATGCATTTGATGAATTTTACTAGACCTGATATTGCATATGTTGTGTGTAGATTGAGTAGATATACTCAAAACCCGAGTCATGATCATTGGAATGCATTAGTAAGAGTAATAAAATATTTGAGAGGTACCATGAACTATGGTATTAAATATAGTGGATTTTCCACTGTACTAGAAGGATACAGTGATGCTAACTGGATCTCTGATTCAGATGAGACAAAATCCACTAGTGGTTATGTGTTCACCCTCGGTGGGGGTGTTGTGGCATGAAAATCAGCTAAACAAACAATAATAGCTAGATCTACCATGGAATCTGAGTTTGTGGCATTGGAATTAGCTGGCAATGAGGCCGAGTGGTTAAAGAACCTTTTGGCAAGTATTCCACTAGGAATTAAACCGACACCTTCTATGTCGATGTATTGTGATTGTCAAGATGCAATAGTCATTGCTAAAAATAAATCCTTTAATGAGAAGAGTAGACATATCCGATTGAGACATAATGTGATAAAGCAGCTGGTGACAGATGGAATTATTTCCATAGATTATGTGAAGTCAGAAGTGAATTTGGCCGATCCTCTGACTAAACCTATGGGAAGAAAATTAATATCTGAAACATCGAGGGGAATGAGGCTTTTGCCAATTTGAGTTATATAAACAATGATGGTAACCCAACCTATGTGATTGGAGATCCTATGAAGTAGGTTCATATGGGTAATAACAAGTCATTAGTTGATCAAATGTGCAATATTAAATTATGTCCCTTCCTATGGTGTGTGTATATAGTGTAAGACTGCAAGGAATGAGAGGCTGAGTTATTAAACTCTTCTTTTTTTTTTTGCAAGAAAGAAAATTTTTATTCATTAATAAGTAGCATGGTTACATGGCTTGTCCTACCATTGGGAGTAGACGTAGGCATACTAGTAGAAGTAGCATTATAACCAAAAGAGGACATTATTGGGTTTCCCAGCATAGCCAAATTATTTAACACGACAATATTAGTGATGGTAGTCCTAGTAACAGTAATTCCCTCTTTATCAGCCCGCACAACATCTCTAAGGTAGTCGGGGACTTCTAAATATATCTGACTATAGTAGACATTGGCTTGCTGGATTCCATGTTGTGTCAAATCATGTGCTATCTTGTTGCCTTCCCTGGAGTTGTGCAGGATTGGTGGATTCCCTAACATTTTCTGCCAGTACCTGCATTTAGAAATAAGTGCATTATATGGTGGAGAATAATTAGATTCAATTAGTGATGGCATAGAGGCAGAGTCTGTCTCTATTGAAAATTTGTGAAATGGTAAGTTACTGCTAGTTGTAAACCATAGCATAATGCCTCCAGTTCGAAATAAAGAGGAGATGGACCAGCAGTTGTTTTAGTAAAGCCTAGAATCCAATTCCCAGTCGAGTCTCTGAATACTCCATCTATACCTCCTTGTTTAAATCTACCCTTAAAGGCTTCGTCTATATTTAGCTTCAGTTGGTGGGTAGTTGGGGGTTCCCATTTGATAGCGATTTGTAAAGGTCTGTCTAGTTTGTTGCAGTTGATGTTGCTACAGTGCAAATATTCCATGGCTCTTGAGATAACATGATTGCTATCAACTGAGTTGCATAGATTATGGAAGGTGTTTCTATTTCTATTTAGCCAAAGAGTGAAAGAGAAAAGACACCAAAGAGTGAAAGAGAAAAGGTAATCCCATGTTAAGGAATGCCAGACGATATGAGGTTTTTGCTTGTAAAGACTATCTAGCCAGTGGGTAAATTGGGTGTCAATTGATTGAATGCTCACACCTAGAGCCTCCCATAATTGTTTAGCTATTGAGCAAAATAGAAAAATATGCTGAGATGTTTCCTTAGTGGTGGGGAAAGTTGGGCAGTACAAGGGAGTGGCAATACCAATGTGATTCAGGAAAGGTTTTGTAGGTAATTGATCATGGTAGCATTTCCATAGGAAATATTAAGCTTATTCCAGGTTTTTAATTTCCAAAGCCAATCAAAAATTTTACTTTGGGTGTGAGTTGCATTAGGGGTGGTAATACAATACACAGATTTTATGGTGAAGATACCATCACTGGTGAGTTCCCATATCGAAGTATCAGTGTGGTTGTAGATAATTATAGGTTGGAAAGAATATATTTCAATTAGAATATGGGATGGAAGCTCAAATGATAGTTCTGTTAGGTCCCATGTCCTGTTAGAGAAGATATTAGAAATCTTGAGAGTTGACTCTTTGTATGTTAGGGGACCTTGGATCATGCTCTGTATGCTTTTTATACATGGCAACCAGTTTGCATGCCAAAAGTCTACGTGGGAACCATCTCCAATATGTCATGCAATAGCATCTTTACAAATGGTCCATCCTGTGAGGATGTTTTTCCATATGAAGGAATGAGATGTATTTGAGTATCGACCAGCGTATTTGGAATTAAGAACTGTAGCCCAGATAGTAGTGGGATGGCTGAAGAAATGCCAAGTGAGGCTTGTAATAGCCGCTTTATTTTTATCCAAGGATTTTCTTATCCCTAGAACCCCATCATGCTTGGGCAATGAGATAGTGTCCCATTTTATATAATGAATCTTCCTGGATGTTTGATTGCTACCCCACAGAAAATCTCATTGAATTTTATCAATTTGACGGTGTGTTTTTTTGGGCAGCATGGTGTATTGTATAATATGGTTAAGGAGCGCATTGAGAGCGGTTTGAATAAGAGTAGCTCTCCTTGCTAGTGATAGGAATTATGTTTTCCAACTAGTTAGTCTTTTATTAAGATTGTCAAGGATGAAATTGTAATCTCTTGGTTTAGGTTTGTTACTCAGAATTGGAAAACCTAGGTATCTCCCAAATGTGTCACTAACTTTGATATTAAGGATGGCAGACATTGTATTTTTTTGAGTAGTAGAGCAGTTATTTGAGAAGAGTAATTTAGACTTTGTGTGATTTATTTGTTTCCCTGATAATCTGCTAAAGTAGTCAAGGCAACGCTTGATTGTGTAGGCAGATTTTTCATTGGTTACTGTCATTAAGGTTAAATCATCTGCAATTAATAAACGGGAGAGGGATGGCCCGTTTGAGCTAAGTTTAATTGGGTCCTAAAGAGTTAAGTCGACTTGGTGATTGATAAGGGTGGATAGTAGTTCAATACATAGGATAAAAATATACGGTGACATAGGGTCTGTCGCACCTCCTTTTTACCGCGCCCGCGGGGCACGTAGGGAGTTTTTTCCAATTAAAGGACAGTCGAAACGGGATTTATTTAATTATTTAAGAGTCGCCACCTGGGAATTTTAAGGAGTCCCAAGTCACCAATTTCAATCCCTGAATCGAGGAGAATATGACTCTGTTTATTATTCTGCGAACCAGAAATCCTGAGTAAGGAATTCTGTTAATCCGGAAGAAGGTGTTAGGCATTTCCGAATTCCGTGGTTCTAGCACGGTCGCTTAACTGTTTTTATTATTGGCTTAATTATCTTGATTTTATTAAATATATTGATGTTACATGATTTTACTACCGCTTATACTTATTGTGATTGAAGACCCTTCTTTGAATCGAATTACGCGTACGTATATTCGTGTTATAAATTTAAAAATGCGGAATTGTGTCACGCGTACGTGTACACGATAACTTTTGGTAAGATATTTATTAAACAATCATTTTTCGAAATTGTGTCGAATCAAGAATATTTGTTTTTTCTTAAATAGTGAACCGTATATCTCGGATTTTTATGAAATTGATTTAACGCCTTTGGAAAACCTTTTATTAAATATTCGCTCGAAATTGCTCGTACGCATAATCCGAATTTTTTTGCTTTTAAAAATATAATCAGGGTACGCGAACGTATCCCTAATTGCGCAAAATATTTGTAATGATATTAGGGATTTTTCCACAAATTGTTTATTATATTATGAGAAATCTTCATTTAAGATACCCTTTAATTCTTGAAAAAGAATTCACAATTTATTGAATGTTGCCCGTTGATTATAATTTCCGCATATAACATGTTCATCCAAGACTATTCAAATTCAAAATAAAGAATAAGAACATGATTAATACTATTCTTCACAAATACAACATATATATCTACATGCCCAATAATGAATTGTATATGAAACTAAAAATGATTTATAAAGGGAAGAATATATTTTTTTTTTCAAGAACTTTTATTATTTCTATTTAGTGCAAGTCCTATTTCTAATTGTTGTTGATAAAAGTGTTGCAATTTGTATATCTCATCTTATTCTCATATACTTGCTTTTAATCTAATAGGCCTAATTATTTATTTAGGATGGTAAATAGGCATCAAATTGATAATAAAGGGAATTATTGTACAAATTAATTAACAACATTGCCTTACAAGCCACCTATTTGTATGTCTTGAAACATTCGTAGCACTTTAACATTATAATGAGCCATAACAACTCAACTCACCATCCACTAATGGTTCTATAAATACCTGTTATCATACCACATAAGAACGTACAACTTATATCATTCCATCCATAACTAAATCAAGTATAAGAATAAACTAGCAATATGGTTTTGATATTTTCACTCTATTCTAACAACGCCACAAGGCCTAGTAAATGGCCAATCTTTATGTCATGTTTCTTACCTTGACAATTCAAATATGATTAAACTAATGAGATGAAGGGCTAACATTATTACAAAGCTTTATACGAATTTTCAAAGTAAGACAATTAGCTCATAGCTATCAAATTGAATTCACTACTAATTAACTAACATGAAACAAAAAATGAAATTTAAACTGATGAACTTGGACAAATGGAAAGTAGAATTTCAATTCAAGCTTCATTGATGAGTCATGTTGAATCTCTTTCCAACTTAAAATTTAAAAGACATGTACCTGAAAATGAAGGTAGAAGGAGTAAATTTCAGCAGTTGCAGCAGTAACAAAATTAGCAGAATATACCAATAACACAGCAAGTCTGAACAAGACCCGTTAACCCAGATGAACAGTGACAAGAGACTTGAGAAAAATTTCAGATTTGGACTGAACAATATTCACAAGCAAACAACGGACAGATTCTAGAAAGATAACATTTCAGATTTCAGTTTCTTTCCTCTTCCTGTTTCAGATTCCTATTCCACATTTCTTTCTTTCTGTCTTTCACAAATGTGTATGTATTTCTGTGTATATTTCCTAATGTTTTGAAAATCAGCCTCTCTTAAACAGATAACCTGAAGAAAAACAAAATTGTCTTTCTAAATCAGATTGTTCCTCCTCTTAAAATCTACCCAAAATCTCAGTTTTCTTTGTTCTAATCTCTCTGAAAACTGAACTTTAAAATTTCTGTCTGAAAACTGATTTCTCTCTCTCTGAAAACTCTTAAAATCTGTCTAAATTCTGTTCTGAAATCTCTCCAAAAACTCTTAAACTCTCTTCAAGTTTTCTCAAAAACTCCTCCTAAATCAGTCCCCATTCCCCTCTATCTTATACAGGTCTGTCCAGCTCTTTTTAAGTGCTGCCCGGACCCCCTTTTATCTTTTAAAAACAGAAAAAATTCCATTAAAATCTGCCTTTACTACTTTAAATCCCATCAAGTTAACTTTTTCCTGATTTCTAGCAGCCCATTATCCCTTGTTCCCCATTAGTATCATTAACTAATAGCCATTAACATACCACTTTCAGCCCTCTATTATATCATATTACCTCACTGTTTCATTACCAGTAGTACCCCTGAAAACCTACTGTTATTACTGAAAAATCAGAACCCACTGTAAAACAGATTCTATAATCTGTATAAACTTAATTATCCTTCTGATTTACAGCTATAACCAATCCTATGATTTTGAGACAGTATATCACATTTCTAATAACTGATTGACAAGAACTGAATTTAAACAGGGGATTCTCAACTGAACACTGAATAAAACACCCTTAACATTACACAGAACATGCAGGATTATTTCAACTGAAATTCAAAACTGAACTAAAAGCAAACAAATACAGGAGCATTGTCAATATACTGACAATGCCCTGTTCAGAAAACAATATATACATACCATTGACAAACTTTCTGAATTATTAAAAGAGAATCAATTAATTGGGAAGAACTAATTGACTGAGTTCAATGACAATAAACAATTCCAAACGGATAAACAGGGTATTACAAACAGCATTAATGGCAATAAGAATTTACAAAACAACTAATCGACGAACTTAGTCGAGTCGATTACACATATTATGACCATTCGTAAACAACAGAAACAATAGTATGATTCTGATCCAATAGACGAGTATGAGACAGTATAACAGAATTGACTAAAAAAAATATGAAAAAATTAAACAGACTAATGAAAACAAACATAGAATACTCATAGAATGCTCATAAGAAACAGAAATTACCTCTGAACCTTTAAATTCAAATGAACTCAACTCGACTTGGATTTGGACTTTGTTTGAAATCAAACAGACCTTAGTCGAAGTATTTTCCACTGAAAATACTTTCGACTAAGGTCGATTAAACCTCAATCTTTATTCAATCTGGACAGAATCCAAAAGTTTGGTATTTTAGGGTTCTTGAAAGTTCGATTTGGGACTTACTCATTTCTGGTTAGATTCGAGGGAAACCAAAGATGTTCTAGGCACGAGGGAGGTCAGGGGGTAACTGGTGTGGGTTTGAAGTAGGTTGGGATAAGGTCAGGTTGTACTCGAATCTTCAAATGAAGATTCGAGTAGTTCCAGTATGATTCGAACCATGCAACTAACAGATCCATGATGAGGGTATCTAGGGGAAGTTGTGGTGTTATTTTGGAAGCCATCGGAGAAGATCAGGTTTTCAGGCCAACCTTCGATTTAAGATTCGAAGGGTTGGGGCCTGATTCGAAGGAAACTAAGGTCATATTCGTGTAGAGGATGTTCAGGGGGTCTTAGGGTGTTATTTTGGTGACCGGAGGCGTTGATGCCGCCGGGTTTCAGGCGGTGGGATCTTAGGGCGGCTAGGGTTAGGGGGAGGGTCTGAGGAAGATGATGAACAGTGAGAGGAGGGGGTGTTCAGTTAGGGGCCGGGGTAGGGCTTGGGACTTATATAGGGGTGGGGTGGATTGATATTGTCCGTTAGATCAAGTAGAATGAAGGGCCAGGATCAATTCATTAATCCAAACGACGTCGTTTGGTTTAACATTGGGGTCGGACTGAGTCGGGTCACTGGATCGGGTTACGGGTAAAGGTGATGAAATCGCGTCCGTTGGTTGGATTTGATCCAATGGTCCTTGATAAATGTGGCCAAACGTCGTCGTTTGGTCTTGGCTTTGGACTGGACCGGACTTGGGCTGCCTGGATTGGGCTAAAGGGGGTAATTTGGCTTGGGCCTGGATTTAAATCCAGGTCCGATTTTTATTCCTTTTTCAACTATTTCATTTTTCTAATTTAAATTTCCAATTTTAATTATAAAACAATTTTAACTTCACAAAAATATATTAATTACTCTATAACAATTATTTAACACATAGACAAAACATCAATCACACAGTGAAATATTTAAAATAGAACTATCGCATATTTTTGTGATTTTATTTAAATTATCTTTTAAATGCATAATTAAATCCTATATGCATGCAACATGTATTTTATTTTATTTTTCATTTTATTATGACAAAGTAAACATTTACGGACATAACACAAATATTTAACACCACGCAAATTCAAAAATTACACAGTAAAAGAAATTTATTTTATTTTTTGATTTATTTTGGAGTAGTTTTTGTTAAGGCAAAAATCACGTGCTCACAGCTGCCCCTCTTTGTGCGGAAACTCGAAGAGTTTTCGTGCAAAGATAAAGTGAGCGGATACGAGCGATTTTTGCCCGTTCGAATACTCCGTGGGAAGCATTTTTAGAAAGATTTGACCGAACCTCTGCTTCAAAGGTTTCCTACATATCCTTGGCTATAAAGGAATCAGGTCAATGTAGTTCGGGAATTTTGGGTAGCTGGGACTACCGTGGGACTGTGATGTTACTGCTGCTTCGTGCTGTTTTTACTGCTTGCTGACCTCCTTATTACACCTTACTTTAAAGGAAATACAAAAAGCTAAACTAGACTATGGTACATGAATTATAAAAATCTTATCTAGATCATGCCCTTGCGTTTCTTGTTGTCTTGATATCTTGGTGACTCTTGGGCATTTGGCTTATTCCGTATTCCTTTTGGAACTCTTGTTGTTTCTTGCTGGGGATTCTGTTGGACTCCTCTGCTTTATTGATTCTAAGTGTGCTCCTTTCTCATATGAGTGGGCTTTTGGTTTCAACACTTCAATTGCATTCCCTCGTTCTTCAGGTGGGTGCCTTGACTGCTTCTTTTCTTTCTCATCCTCATTATCCAGGTGGATGCCTGACTTCTTTTTAACTTCTTTGTCCTCATTCTCCAGGTGGACGCCTGACTTCTTTTTAACTTCTTCATCCTCATTCTCCAGGTGGACGCCTGACTTCTTTAATTCTCATCCTCATTCTCCAGGTGGACGCCTGACTTCTTCAATTCTTCATCCTCGTTCTCCAGGTGGACGCCTGACTTCTTCAATTCTTCATCCTCATTCTCCAGGTGGACGCCTGACTTCTTTAATTCTCATCCTCATTCTCCAGGTGGACGCCTGACTTCTTTAATTCTCATCCTCATTCTCCAGGTGGACGCCTGACTTCTTTTTAACTTCTCATCCTCATTCTCCAGGTGGACGCCTGACTTCTTTTTAACTTCTCATCCTCATTCTCCAGGTGGACGCCTGACTTCTTTAATTCTCATCCTCATTCTCCAGGTGGACGCCTGACTTCTTTAATTCTCATCCTCATTCTCCAGGTGGACGCCTGACTTCTTCAATTCTTCATCCTCGTTCTCCAGGTGGACGCCTGACTTCTTCAATTCTTCATCCTCATTCTCCAGGTGGACGCCTGACTTCTTTAATTCTCATCCTCATTCTCCAGGTGGACGCCTGACTTCTTTAATTCTCATCCTCATTCTCCAGGTGGACGCCTGACTTCTTCTTTTCTCATCCTCATTCTCCAGGTGGACGCCTGACTTCTTTAATTTATTCTCATCCTCATTCTCCAGGTGGACGCCTGACTTCTTTAATTCTCATCCTCATTCTCCAGGTGGACGCCTGACTTCTTTAATTCTTCATCCTCATTCTCCAGGTGGACGCCTGACTTCTTTAATTCTCATCCTCATTCTCCAGGTGGACGCCTGACTTCTTCTTTTCTCATCCTCATTCTCCAGGTGGACGCCTGACTTCTTTAATTCTCATCCTCATTCTCCAGGTGGACGCCTGACTTCTTCTTTTCTCATCCTCATTCTCCTCTTTGTTGCCTTGGAATGGTTGAAAAGACTGTTTTGTCCTTGTAATTGATCCTTGACTATAGGATTCCCCTCTGTATGTTTTCCTTCAAAACCTTTTAACTGTAATCATATGCCCCTTCTGACTTTGCTGATCCACTTTTGATTTCACCTTTCTTACACCCATATTTTATCTCCCACCTTTCGTGGCTGTATTTTGTAACCTTGAATCTTGGTAGTATACCTTGACATTCCTTCTTATTTGTTTGGAATAAAACTTATCTCAAAGCTTGGAGAAAGTAAGATTATTAGTAACGAAATACGCTGATTTCGACAATTATAGAATGAAAAGAAAAATCCAATTTTTGGATGACTGTTGGAAAAGGAATAAAGGACTTATCTGATTGGAATTACTGGCACCAATGATCAGGGTATGCATTTCGGATTAATCAACCCAGTCTTTTAATCAATCTCCTTTCAATTGTCTCAAGGAGTTTTCATTGATAAATTTTCCTCATTTTTCACTTCTTCACTTCCTTTTCGCCTTATGGTGCCTATGAAGGTTTTCACCAATAAGACTCTCTCATTTTACTTTTCTCTCAACTTCCGTCGCCTTATGGTGCCCATGGGGGTTTTCACCTATAAGACTCTCTCATTTTTACTTTCTTTCAACTTCCGTCGCCTTATGGTGCCCGTGGGGGTTTTCACCTATAAGACTCTCTCATTTTTACTTTCTTTTCTTGTTTGTACCAGAGTGTTATGAACCACTTCATTTGCTTGCCTCAGCATTTTTCTAAGATTGATCGAAAGGTCTTTTTGGTATGGGGTTAGAAATGGAAAAGGTATTTAAAAGCTAAATAGCTTTGGTATGGGTTTAAAATTACAACTCTTGGAATCTTTTCTTATTTCCAATACGATTCCTGCCCCAGTTTCTTGATTCGGGGTCTCTTAATGTTTCTTTTTCGTGCACATTGTGTATGTTGTGCACCCTATGACCGAGCCGTGAGGCGCCTACGTATCCTTCTTTGAGGAATCAGGTCAAACGTAGTTCACTAAATAATAGTGATGTTTTTTTTTTGATTCCAAGAGAGGGTAGGAAAGAAACAAGTATGGCTCAAAGGGAAAGCAAATGGTATAGTGTTTGGATAGCAGAATAAATTGCCTTTGTCATTTCAATCTTCGAAATAGTGCTAAATACAAACATTCAAATAGTTATGCATAATATCCCTTTACCGCGTCAGAATTGATCGCCATATCTATGCATTTGCCTTCAATATCTGTTAAACATAGTGCACCATTCGATAATACTCTGGTCACAATGAATGGTCCTTGCCAATTCGGGGCAAATTTGCCTTTTGCCTCGACCTGATGTGGAAGAATACGTTTTAGCACATGCTGACCTACTTCAAACTTCCGGGGACGCACCTTTTTGTTGTATGCTCTTTCTATTCTTCTTTGATATAATTGACCATGGCATACTGCGGTCAATCGTTTTTCATCAATCAAGTTTAACTGTTCTAGACGGGTTTTGACCCATTCATCATCATCAATCTTTGCTTCGGCGATGATCCGAAGGGAAGGAATCTCAACTTCTGCAGGAATTACTGCTTCAGTGCCATATACCAACAAATAAGGAGTTGCTCCTACTGAAGTGCGAACAGTAGTGCGGTATCCCAATAATGCAAATGGTAATTTTTCATGCCATTGTTTTGAACCTTCTATCATTTTCCGAAGTATCTTCTTTATGTTTTTGTTGGCTGCTTCTACTGCTCCATTCGCCTTGGGCCGATATGGGGTAGAGTTACGATGTGTAATCTTAAACTGTTGACATACTTCCTTCATTAAGTTGCTGTTAAGATTAGCACCGTTATCTGTGATGATCACCTTCGGGATTCCGAATCAACATATGATATTTGAGTGGACAAAATCGACCACAGCTTTCTTGGTTACTGATTTGAATGTCTTGGCCTCAACCCATTTGGTAAAATAATCAATAGCTACCAGAATGAACCTGTGTCCATTGGATGCTGCCGGCTCAATTGGTCCAATCACATCCATGCCCCAGGCAACGAAGGGCCATGGTGCCGACATTGTGTGCAACTCGGATGGTGGAGAATGAATCAAATCTCCGTGTATTTGGCATTGATGACACTTGCGCACAAAACTGATACAATCTCGTTCCATGGTAAGCCAATAGTAACCGGCTCGGAGGATTTTCTTTGCCAATACATATCCACTCATGTGAGGTCCGCAAACTCCTGAATGTACTTCAAACATGACAGCTGCAGCTTGTCTGGAATCTATGCATCTTAATAATCCAAGATCTGGTGTTCTTTTATACAAAACTCCTCCACTTAAGAAGAATCCATTTGCCAATCGCCTAATGGTCCTCTTTTGATCTCCTGTGGCTTGTGCGGGATATATACCTATCCTGATATACTCCTTGATGTCATGGAACCATGGTTCACCATCAAATTCTTCTTCAACCATATTGCAATAAGCATGCTGATCATGGACTTGAATATGTATTGGATCTACATAAGCTTTGTCCGGATGGTGCAACATTGATGCCAGGGTAGCCAATGCATCAGCAACCTCATTATGGATTCTTGGAATATGTTGGAATTCCACTGATTGAAACCGCTGACAAAGATCATGTAGACATTGTCGGTATGGTATGAGCTTCAAGTCTCGGGTTTCCCATTCTCCTTGAATTTGATGTACCAAAAGATCCGAATCTCCCATGACTAAGATTTCTCGGATACCCATGTCTGCGGCTAGCCTTAACCCCAAAATGCAAGCTTCATATTCAGCCATATTATTGGTGCAATAAAATCGTAATTGAGCCGTAACAGGATAGTGATGCCCTGTTTCAGAAATGATTACAGCTCCTATTCCGACTCCTTTCATGTTGGCGGCTCCATCAAAGAAAAGTTTCCAGCCAGGCTTTTCAATTTGCTTCACCTCGTCGATATGCATTGTTTCTTCATCAGGAAAATAAGTTTTTAATGGCTCATATTCCTCATCGACCGGGTTTTCGGCTAAATGATCGGCCAGTGCTTGAGCCTTCATTGCAGTTCGAGTCACATAGATGATGTCGAATTCTGTGAGTAATATCTGCCACTTTGCCAGTCTTCCCGTTGGCATGGGCTTTTGAAAAATGTATTTCAATGGATCCAACCGAGAAATGAGGTAAGTAGTGTAGGATGACAAATAGTGTTTCAATTTTTGAGCTACCCATGTTAGGGCGCAACATGTCTTTTCCAGATGAGTATACTTAACCTCATAAGCTGTGAACTTCTTGCTAAGGTAGTAGATGGCCTGTTCTTTTCTGCCAGTGAGGTCATGTTGCCCCAATACACAACCAAATGAATTTTCCAAAACCGTTAAGTAAAGAATCAAAGGTCTTCCTGGCTCTGGCGGGACCAACACGGGTGGTTTCGACAAGTACCCTTTTATCTTATCGAACGCTTCTTGACACTCATCGGTCCATTTGACCGCAGCATCCTTTTTCAACAATTTGAAAATTGGCTCACAGGTTGTTGTGAGCTGAGCAATAAACCTGCTGATATAATTCAATCTTCCCAACAAACTCATTACTTCAGTTTTGTTCCTGGGAGGTGGCAATTCTTGGATGGCTTTGATTTTTGATGGGTCTAGCTCGATGCCTCGTCGACTGACTATGAATCCCAACAACTTTCCAGATGGAACTCCAAATGCACACTTGGCAGGGTTAAGCTTGAGGTTGTACCTGCGAAGTCTTAAGAAGAACTTCCTCAAATCCCCAATGTGGTCGGCCTGATGCTTTGATTTTATGATCACATCGTCCACGTATACCTCAATCTCCTTGTGTATCATATCATGAAACACTGTGATCATTGCTCTCATATAGGTCGATCTGGCGTTCTTTAAACCGAATGGCATTACTCGGTAGCAATAAGTTCCCCATGGTGTGATGAAGGCCGTCTTTTCTGCATCTTCTTCATCCATTAGAATTTGATGATATCCGGCATAACAATCCACGAAAGACCCTATATCATGCTTGGCACAATTGTCGATTAAAATATGGATATTGGGTAATGGGAAATTATCCTTTGGACTTGCTTTGTTGAGATTGCGATAGTCGACGCATACTCTAATTTTGCCGTCTTTCTTTGGCACAGGAACGATATTAGCTAACCAAACAGGATATCGAGTGACTCGAATGACCTTTGCTTCCAATTGTTTGGTGATTTCTTCTTTAATTCTCACACTCATATCAGGCTTGAATTTTCTCAGCCTCTGCTTGACAGGAGGCACCATTGGATCGGTGGGCAATTTGTGGACCACTAAATCAGTGCTCAAGCCCGGCATGTCGTCATACGACCATGCAAAAACATCTTTGAATTCTATGAGTGCTTTAATTAACTCCTCTCGGATCTTTGGTTCCAGATGGACACTTATTTTAGTTTCTCGGATATTACTCGTGTCCCCTATATTGATGTCCTCGGTATCACTCAAGTTAGGTTTGATTTTTTCCTCAAAGTGAATTAACTCTTTACTAATCTCTTCAAAAACCTCATCTTCATCATATTCTGATTCATAATCACAATATATTTCTTGAATTAATGTTTCGGAACCAGATTGATTTTTAAGACTGGGCTGAGGATTCCTCATGCATGCCATATCACTAGAGCCAACGTAAAAGGAACTGTACAGGAAAGAAGAAAAAGAAAAGAAAACTATCAGGAATGATAATAAAAAGGAAACTGCTTTTTATTGGATGATGAAAGATAACAAGGTTTGCACACTTCAAACAAACTGTAAGATAAGCTTTGGGATTACAACCCTGAAGTAACCCAAACAAACTGAAAGAAAATCAAAATAAACTACCAAGACTCCTTTCGAATTGGGAGAGGAGTGGTTTTCCAATTATTGAGCTTTGCTTCTGGCCCAACAAATTGCACTTCTGCGTTGCTACACCCTTCTCCGCCTTCCAACATATTCACATCACTAAACAATTTCTCGAACCTTTCAATTAATTCCTCCTCAGGATTGACCCGGGATTTAGGAATTGTTGTTATCGGGCGATTTTTAGCACCGGTCTTGACAAAATACTTTAACAGATGTGGTACTGGTTTTGGAAGAACCCATGCTTGGTGTTTCAACTTCCTGGCCCTTATCACGTCATTGGCGGTTGGTATGAACCCTAAACCGAATGTTCCCCAGTTCTCGGGGAGAGATACTGGTTGTATAATTCCTTGCAAAGATAAACCCAGACCTTTGCCGGGTATAAAGCCATTTTGTAACATTTCATAAGCTACCATGACTGATGCAGAGGATATCTTTGGATTTGGAAGATATTTCCCCTCTGGAATTTTCTCTATCGACACTGTGTCGGTCACTTGGTATACCCATGGTCCCTGGTCATTTTCTGTTCCCTCGACCGGTACAATGGTACTGCTGTGAGCATTTAAACTTTCTTCTCCATACACGACTACTTCTTGATGATCCCATTCAAACTTGACAGCCTGATGTAGTGTTGACGGGACTGCTTTAGCAGCATGGATCCATGGTCGACCCAACAACAAGTTGTAAGAAACAGTTATGTCCAACACTTGGAATTCCATTGTGAATTCAACTGGCCCTATTGTTAGTTCCAATACTATGTCGCCAAATGAATCTCTGTTTCCACCGTCAAACCCCCGTACGCAGATACTATTCTTCTGGATCCTCTCCTCTTTAATTTTTAATTTGTTTAAAGTGGAGAGAGGGCATATGTTTGCACTTGACCCATTGTCAACCAATACCCGGGTTACTATGGAGTTTTCACATTTCACGGTGAGGTAAAGAGCTCTGTTGTGCTCGGTACCTTCCACAGGTAATTCATCATCAGCAAATGTAATTCTGTTTGTCTCAAAGATTCTGTTGGCTATTTTTCCCAAATGATTTACAGAGATCTTTTCAGGAACATGAGCTTCATTCAGGATTTTCATCAACGCCAGACGGTGCTCCTCTGAATGGATCAGTAATGACAACAATGAAATTTGAGCGGGGGTCTTCTTTAATTGATCCACAACAGAATAATCATGGAGTTTCATTTTTCTTAAAAACTCCTCCGCCTCTTCTTCCGTCACAGCTCTCTTTGTTGGCATTGGATTGTTTTTAGTTTTTCTCAACTCTTCGGGAGTAAAACATCTTCCCGAACGTGTCAAGCCTTGCACCTCACACACTTCTTCCTTGATTTCTTTGCCCTTGTACATTACAGTCACCCGTTCATAGTTCCATGGGATGGCTTTGTTGTTGATGACCGGCAGCTGGATTACAGGTGCAATAATAACCCGATCTGTACGGGCTCCTTCCACGAATACAATGGGTTTGTTAGCAACCCCTGGTACTATCACTTTCGGCCTTTCTTGTTTTGCGGCAACTTTGCTCGATGATCCCTCATCGACTATCATAGACGGTTCATCACCATTTTTGTTCTGCTTAGACACCGGCTTCTCCTCCATTAACTGCTTATCTGGCTTGGTTTCATGAGACTTGATCATCATGACAGTTTGTGACGGCTTCTTTGTCTCCCCATCAGCTTGTATGATTTCTATCATATTAGCCTCTTGATGGGCTGGCATTGGATTTCTATTGATATTTGGGGCTTCGGGGGTTTGAACCTCGATTTTATTAGTATCAATCAGCTCTTGTATTGCATTTTTCAAATGCCAACATTTCTCCGTATCATGGCCTGGTGCACCGGAGCAATATTCACAGCTAATGGTGTAATCCAGATTCTTTGGAGGAGGATTGGGTAGTTTGGATTGTATTGGTCTCAGCATGTCTAGCTGTCTCAGCCTGTGGAACAGACTAGTGTAAGACTCTCCCAATGGAGTGTAAGTTTTCTTTTTCTGTTCCCTTTCTCCCCTGAATGCTGGCCTAGGCCTGAAACCTGGTCCGGGATAGGCTCGTGGGTAAGTATTTGGTGTGACAGGAGCACGCCAATTGGTGTGAACAGGTGGCTGATTGTATGCTTGAGCATGGTTAATGGAAAAATGAGGCTCTGAAGGGTGATAGTAGTGTTGGGATGAATCATGGTGGTAAGCTGATTGGCGAGGTCGTTGTTGATTATAGTAAAGCGGTGAACCTCTCTGGGTCCCGGCCAAATTCCTGAATCAACTACGGCTGCTTCCTCCCTCTTCTTTCTTCCGATTCCTCCTACCCCGCCTTGAATAGCTTGAGTAGTTGCCTTAATTGCTGAATAGCTCATGATTTTATTTGTCTTGAGGCCTTCTTCCACCATACCTCCCATCTTCACTACTTCGTTGAATGATTTCCCAACCGCTGAAACCAAGTGGGCATAGTAAGTTGGTTCCAAGGCTTGGAGGAAGTAGTCTACCATTTCGCTCTCCTTCATAGGAGGATCCACTCTTGCTGCATGTTCTCTCCACCGAAAACCATACTCTCTGAAACTTTCATTTTGTTTGTTCTCAAATTTGGTCAAAGATAATCGATCTGGGATGATTTCCAGGTTGTATTGGAAATGGTATGCGAATGCCTGTGCCAGGTCATCCCAGGTGTACCATCTTCCATGGTCCTGGCGTGTATACCACTCCAAAGCTGATCCGCTTAGACTTTGACTGAAGTAAGCCATCAATAATTCATCCTTTCCCCCAGCTCCTCGCATCTTGCTACAGAAACCCCTTAAGTGGGCTACTGGGTCGCCGTGCCCGCTGTATAGGTCAAATTTGGGCATCTTGAAGCCAACTGGCAATTGTACATTAGGGAATAAGCATAAATCTTTGTATGCTACACTGACTTGCCCACCTAATCCCCGCATGTCTCGGAACGATTGTTCTAGACTTTTGACCTTCCTGAACATCTCTTCTTGTTCAGCATTTTTGGCTGGCTTGTCAATTTCGGTTGGGAGATCAAACCGAGGAGCAGTTGAATTGATTTCGGAGGCTTTGAAGGTGGGCTCCGGGGGGTAATATTGGTTGTCTTGGGCCTGAAATGTAGGCTCACTAGGAGATTTGTGAAATGTAGCAGGGGGAGGTGCTACGAAAACAGGAGTCATAGGTGGAGGAAGGTACGGAACTGGTTTTGGAGGTGGAGACTGTGGTGTCTGAGAGGTGGTGCCTCGGTAGTGCTGATAAATGGGGAAACTTGGGGATAATTCAGTGGTGATATTATCCTGAGTTTGGGTCATTGATGGAGCAGGGTTATTTGGGTAAGATGGGGGTAACTGTCCTGTAGACCAAGCTTGGTACATCTCAGCCATTTGCTGCTTGAGCTTAAACATCTCTTCTTTCATTTTCCCGACATCCATCTCTTCTATCTCCATACCTGTGTCAACATCTGGGATAGACATACTTTCGGGTATTGGTCCTTTTGATCTTGTGTGATAGTGATAATATGCCAGTATACTCTTTAGAAAAACTAACTGGTTGAATTCTGAAAATGAACAAACTTGTTAGTTTTGAGAGTTTAACATATATATAATCACACGTTGAGATGCAATGCTCCTAGACAAATAATCCCTTTCTATTATGCATTTGCTCGGCTGCTTGTGTCGTCCCAGCTTTCTTGAAATTGAAAATTGTCATTCACTTTTATTTACTATATATATCTTTTATCGTGGTGGTCGAATCTTAGAGATTGCCTACGTATCATGCCTTACATGAATCAGACCTTGCGTAGTTCGGACCAAAGGCAATCACTTTTATTTATTACACAAAGATGGAATTGCATTTGAAAACTTTAAGAAAATGGCTTGAAACACACACACTTAAATCAAAATAAAAGATACAATTCTTAACATCTCACAACGTGCCCCACTTTCCACTTTTGTTGTCAAATATTGGATTATCTGCTCAATGTGGGGCTTGACCTGGATGGCCTCCCAGCGTACGATACATCCTTTCCAACTCCATTGCTAGATGACGAGCAAAAGTGGGCGCATGCTCTGTAAACCTTTCATAATCCATTCCTTGGCAGTTTACATAACTTTGAGATGTGAAGACTGCCAAGTCGTGGATTTGTGCCCTGAAACCTTGGAGACGTTGGTCTTGGTCTTGCAATTGCTGCTGACGAGTGGTGGCTATATCTCTGACACGGTTTTCACGATCTAGAGCTGATTCTAATAGAGCTTGGAGTCTGGCCTGCTCTAATCTTGCTTGCGATCTTTCCCTGTCGAGGTCTGCTTGTCGATATTCTCTGTTGCATCTTCTTGCCTCTTCTAGTTGTGCACGAAGCTGGTCTTCTGATCGCATCCAATATTCTTTTTCCTTCTTGAATTGGGCCTTGTCTTTTTCGGATTGCCTATCTTGGCGTTCCTTGTTAGATCTGGCTTCTTCGTTTAATTGTTGGATCCTTTCTTTTGCTTTGCTCAATGCCCTTTCGTTTTCCGCAAGAATGGAATCATAATCTTGCATTCTTTCAAAGAGATTGGCGATGGTTTTTTGATCCTTCCAGCTCCTCTTTGGCGTTTCAGAAACTCTTTTCATTTTTTGGAATCGAGCATGAAGATTTTCATTCTCACAAGCTAGACTCTTTTTCTCGCCTTCGGCTTCTTGTTCTTGCAAATCTTTCTCCAAACTGAGGCTTCTTAGATTTTCTTTTAGGGCATGGATAGTTGCTTTGTACCCTTTTTCTTTTTCTCCCCAGATCAACCGCTCTTGGATTTTATCATTGAAGTTTTGAACATGGGGTCTTTTTGTTGGCCTTTTTAGCTCAGGTTCTGGTACATCATCCACGCGAGACCGTTTTTCGAACCACCTTGCATATCCAGGATTTATCTCACCCTTTGTAGCGTCTAGGACTTGAGTATCACTTTTCAAGTATCGGCACCCATTCCACATCTGCTGAAGTAGAGCTTCGGGAATAGTGGCTTCTGGGTGTAATTCGATTACTTGCATACTCAAATCTTCATCATCAGGAACTATTTGATATCTCCCTAGTTGCCTTAGGACTCTTAGTGGTGCATACGGCTGAATGCTTCTCAATCCCAATAGTAGTAGATAACTATTTGAGGTTGACATATGTATTGCTTCCCTCATCGGGAGCCATCCCAGAGTCCATTCAATTTGATTTGCCGTTAAAGCCTTTAGATGAGATACCCATGCTTCTATCCCTTCTGGAGCTTGATAATTTTTTGTTCTTTCCTCATAGCTCTCAATGCAATTAGCTTTGTTTGACCCATACTGTATGATCTTGGGCTGTTGTTGGAGATGTTCAATCACCCACATTTGCAACAAAATTTTGCATCCTTCGAAGACTTTTGCTCCTGATTTGCATAAAGTCAAAGCCCGATAAATATCTGATAGAATGATGGGGACAAGGGTGTGATTTTCTTTAGTGGTGAGGATTTGCACAACTTTTGCGGTGCGAATATCAATTGTTCGCTCTTTATTTGGGAAGACCATGACTCCTAGAAAAGCCACCATGAAAGCAAATCGACGGTGCATCTGCCAAGTGTCTTTGTTTTGCTTATTAGTAAGGCCTTTCTCATGAATTTCGAACCCATCTGACTTTCCAAACCTGGAATACAAAAAGTTGAAGGAACAACATCCATTGATGACATTGCTTTTCCTGATTTGACTGCTGATGTTCAGAAGACCGAAGAATCGATGTACTGAAGGAGCCTTTGTGAATATCAAGCTTTGATTTCTTAAACTTCCGTCAAAACCAACATAGCCAGCTATCTCCTCTAATGTAGGAGTAAGCTCGAAGTCAGAGAAACGAAAAACATTGTGAACAGGATCCCAGAAAGTTACCAACGCCGTAATCAGATCATCACGAGGTTCAACTTTCATAATGTCCGTGAGATTTCCCAAATGCTTGACGACCCATTTTTGACCGTCTTCGCCTAAATCATACCACCACATTTGAAGCTGACATAGAAATTCTTCCGTACTTGTGGATGAGGGGCTTTGTGTAATGCTCATTTTGTATCTGAAATTTTAATTTTGATAAAGTCAAAATTCATTTTGAAAATTTACGCTAAAAAAAAAATCATTCTCGAATTTTTTTTATTAAATACCTTTATTTCAAAATTTAAAACTATTTTTTTTTCGAAATTTTTTTTTAAAACAACCCATTTTATTCCTTTCTTCTTACTATGATTTTATTTAAGCTGGTCAACAAGCATGTTCTAGGCAAATGAATGCACAAGTAACAAGTAGGATGCATCATGATGGTCTTTTAATTTTGGGTTCACCTGTCCTAGACAGACCCAACCCCTGTGTTGAGTCTCCAAGGCCAAATGTGTATGATGCAAATAGACGTTCCTACTAGGGATCCGGTACATGGCTGAGTTATTCTAAGTGTAAAACCTTAAGTTGATTGTTCTAAACCTGGCTTACCCAAACGGACGGTTTGAGCCGAAGCGGGGGCAACGTACCGGGAGCACGAAAGTCTGCCCGGCCTAGTTACTTGTCCCAACTCCATCTTATTTGGTATGACTTTAACAGAAAGGTGGGTCACGCGCACGTGTACACCATAAATTCAGAAGACTCAGAAAGAAGGGGGTTTCGTAGCAGTTGTATATATTCACAATTCAAATAATATTAAAGCGAAAAAAAAACATTTAGCATATTAGCATATAAACAGTTGAAAATCATATAGTAAATAAAGCCAATTAACACAACTATTTTAAGCTCGAATTCTTTAAACCCTGAACCAATGGTTCTGGGTTACAATAACACTGGTTTTTCTGTTCACTTTTTTCCCCAGCAGAGTCGCCAGAGCTGTCGCACCTCCTTTTTACCGCGCCCGCGGGGCGCGTGGGGAGTTTTCTCCAATTAAAGGACAGTCGAAACGGGATTTATTTAATTATTTAAGAGTCGCCACCTGGGAATTTTAAGGCGTCCCAAGTCACCAATTTCAATCCCTGAATCGAGGAGAATATGACTCTGTTTATTATTCTGCGAACCAGAAATCCTGAGTAAGGAATTCTGTTAATCCGGAAGAAGGTGTTAGGCATTTTCGAATTCCGTGGTTCTAGCACGGTCGCTTAACTGTTTTTATTATTGGCTTAATTATCTTGATTTTATTAAATATATTGATGTTACATGATTTTACTACCGCTTATACTTATTGTGATTGAAGACCCTTCTTTGAATCGAATTACGCGTACGTATATTCGTGTTATAAATTTAAAAATGCGGAATTGTGTCACGCGTACGTGTACACGATAACTTTTGGTAAGATATTTATTAAACAATCATTTTTCGAAATTGTGTTGAATCAAGAATATTTATTTTTTCTTAAATAGTGAACCGTACATCTCGGGTTTTTATGAAATTGATTTAACGCCTTTGGAAAACCTTTTATTAAATATTCGCTCGAAATTGCGCGTACGCATAATCAGAATTTTTTTGCTTTTAAAAATATAATCAGGGTACGCGAACGTATCCCTAATTGCGCAAAATATTTGTAATGATATTAGGTATTTTTCCACAAATTGTTTATTATATTATGAGAAATCTTCATTTAAGATACCCTTTAATTCTTGAAAAAAGAATTCACAATTTATTGAATGTTGCCCGTTGATTATAATTTCCGCATATAACATGTTCATCCAAGACTATTCAAATTCAAAATAAAGAATAAGAACATGATTAATACTATTCTTCACAAATACAACATATATATCTACATGCCCAATAATGAATTGTATATGAAACTAAAAATGATTTATAAAGGGAAGAATATATATTTTTTTTTCAAGAACTTTTATTATTTCTATTTAGTGCAAGTCCTATTTCTAATTGTTGTTGATAAAAGTGTTGCAATTTGTATATCTCATCTTATTCTCATATACTTGCTTTTAATCTAATAGGCCTAATTATTTATTTAGGATGGTAAATAGGCATCAAATTGATAATAAAGGGAATTATTGTACAAATTAATTAACAACATTGCCTTACAAGCCACCTATTTGTATGTCTTGAAACATTCGTAGCACTTTAACATTATAATGAGCCATAACAACTCAACTCACCATCCACTAATGGTTCTATAAATACCTGTTATCATACCACATAAGAACGTACAACTTATATCATTCCATCCATAACTAAATCAAGTATAAGAATAAACTAGCAATATGGTTTTGATATTTTCACTCTATTCTAACAACGCCACAAGGCCTAGTAAATGGCCAATCTTTATGTCATGTTTCTTACCTTGACAATTCAAATATGATTAAACTAATGAGATGAAGGGCTAACATTATTACAAAGCTTTATACGAATTTTCAAAGTAAGACAATTAGCTCATAGCTATCAAATTGAATTCACTACTAATTAACTAACATGAAACAAAAAATGAAATTTAAACTGATGAACTTGGACAAATGGAAAGTAGAATTTCAATTCAAGCTTCATTGATGAGTCATGTTGAATCTCTTTCCAACTTAAAATTTAAAAGACATGTACCTGAAAATGAAGGTAGAAGGAGTAAATTTCAGCAGTTGCAGCAGTAACAAAATTAGCAGAATATACCAATAACACAGCAAGTCTGAACAAGACCCGTTAACCCAGATGAACAGTGACAAGAGACTTGAGAAAAATTTCAGATTTGGACTGAACAATATTCACAAGCAAACAACGGACAGATTCTAGAAAGATAACATTTCAGATTTCAGTTTCTTTCCTCTTCCTGTTTCAGATTCCTATTCCACATTTCTTTCTTTCTGTATTTCACAAATGTGTATGTATTTCTATGTATATTTCCTAATGTTTTGAAAATCAGCCTCTCTTAAACAGATAACCTGAAGAAAAACAAAACTGCCTTTCTAAATCAGATTGTTCCTCCTCTTAAAATCTACCCAAAATCTCAGTTTTCTTTGTTCTAATCTCTCTGAAAACTGAACTTTAAAATTTCTGTCTGAAAACTGATTTCTCTCTCTCTGAAAACTCTTAAAATCTGTCTAAATTCTGTTCTGAAATCTCTCCAAAAACTCTTAAACTCTCTTCAAGTTTTCTCAAAAACTCCTCCTAGAGTCTGTCCAGCTCTCTTAAATGCTGCCTGGACCCTTTCTTTTTTTAAAAAAAAATAACAGAAAATCCCATTAAAAATCTGCTTTTACTACTTTAAGTCCCATTAAGTTAACTTTTTCCTGATTTCTAGCAACCCATTATCCCTTGTTCCCCATTAGTATCATTAACTAATAGCCATTAACATACCACTTTCAGTCCTCTATTATATCATATTACCTCACTGTTTCATTACCAGTAGTACCCCTGAAAACCTACTGTTATTACTGAAAAATCAGAACCCACTGTAAAATAGATTCTATAATCTGTATAAACGTAATTATCCTTCTGATTTACAGCTATAACCAATCCTATGATTTTGAGACAGTATATCACATTTCTAATAACTGATTGACAAGAACTGAATTTAAACAGGGGATTCTCAACTGAACACTGAATAAAACACCCTTAACATTACACAGAACATGCAGGATTATTTCAACTGAAATTCAAAACTGAACTAAAAGCAAACAAATACAGGAGCATTGTCAATATACTGACAATGCCCTGTTCAGAAAACAATATATACATACCATTGACAAACTTTCTGAATTATTAAAAGAGAATCAATTAATTGGGAAGAACTAATTGACTGAGTTCAATGACAATAAACAATTCCAAACGGATAAACAGGGTATTACAAACAGCATTAATGGTAATAAGAATTTACAAAACAACTAATCGACGAACTTAATCGAGTCGATTACACATATTATGACCATTCGTAAACAACAGAAACAATAGTATGATTCTGATCCAATAGACGAGTATGAGACAGTATAACAGAATTGACTAAAAAAATATGAAAAAATTAAACAGACTAATGAAAACAAACATAGAATACTCATAGAATGCTCATAAGAAACAGAAATTACCTCTGAACCTTTAAATTCAAATGAACTCAACTCGACTTGGATTTGGACTTTGTTTGAAATCAAACAGACCTTAGTCGAAGTATTTTCCACTGAAAATACTTTCGACTAAGGTCGATTAAACCTCAATCTTTATTCAATCTGGACAGAATCCAAAAGTTTGGTATTTTAGGGTTCTTGAAAGTTCGATTTGGGACTTACTCATTTCTGGTTAGATTCGAGGGAAACCAAAGATGTTCTAGGCACGAGGGAGGTCAGGGGGTAACTGGTGTGGGTTTGAAGTAGGTTGGGATAAGGTCAGGTTGTACTCGAATCTTCAAATGAAGATTCGAGTAGTTCCAGTATGATTCGAACCATGCAACTAACAGATCCATGATGAGGGTATCTAGGGGAAGTTGTGGTGTTATTTTGGAAGCCATCGGAGAAGATCAGGTTTTCAGGCCAACCTTCGATTTAAGATTCGAAGGGTTGGGGCCTGATTCGAAGGAAACTAAGGTCATATTCGTGTAGAGGATGTTCGGGGGGTCTTAGGGTGTTATTTTGGTGATCGGCGGCGTTGATGCCGCCGGGTTTCAGGCGGTGGGATCTTAGGGCGGCTAGGGTTAGGGAGAGGGTCTAAGGAAGATGATGAACAGTGAGAGGAGGGGGGTGTTCAGTTAGGGGCCGGGGTAGGGCTTGGGACTTATATAGGGGTGGGGTGGATTGATATTGTCCGTTAGATCAAGTAGAATGAAGGGCCAGGATCAATTCATTAATCCAAACGACGTCGTTTGGTTTAACATTGGGGTCGGACTGAGTCGGGTCACTGGATCGGGTTACGGGTTACGGGTAAAGGTGATGAAATCGCGTCCGTTGGTTGGATTTGATCCAATGGTCCTTGATAAATGTGGCCAAACGTCGTCGTTTGGTCTTGGCTTTGGACTGGACCGGACTTGGGCTGCCTGGATTGGGCTAAAGGGGGTAATTTGGCTTGGGCCTGGATTTAAATCCAGGTCCGATTTTTATTCCTTTTTCAACTATTTCATTTTTCTAATTTAAATTTCCAATTTTAATTATAAAACAATTTTAACTTCACAAAAATATATTAATTACTCTATAACAATTATTTAACACATAGACAAAACATCAATCACACAGTGAAATATTTAAAATAGAACTATCGCATATTTTTGTGATTTTATTTAAATTATCTTTTAAATGCATAATTAAATCCTATATGCATGCAACATGTATTTTATTTTATTTTTCATTTTATTATGACAAAGTAAACATTTACGGACATAACACAAATATTTAACACCACGCAAATTCAAAAATTACACAGTAAAAGAAATTTATTTTATTTTTTGATTTATTTTGGAGTAGTTTTCGTTAAGGCAAAAATCACGTGCTCACAGGGTCACCTTGTCTAATGCCCCTAGATGGCTTGAAGAATTTTGTTTGAGATTTGTTGACCAGGACAGCAATACTAGAGATAGTAATGCAAGACATGATGAATTTAGTGATTCTGGGTGGGAATTGAAAATAGTTGAGGGCTCTACGAATAAAAGACCATTCAAGGTGGTCAAACGCCTTTTCCAAATCAATATTAAGGAGCATTTTCCCTTTGTTTCCTTTTATTTTCTTGTAATGGTGGATAATTTCTTGAATGAGAATGGCATTATCAGCCGCCCATCTTCCTTTGATAAAGCTTGATTGAAAAGGGCCTCTGAGGGTGTCTAGAAAAGGTTTTAGACGGTTGACAATAATTTTGATAATGACTTTGTAAGTTATATTACAAAGCCCAATTGGCCTGAAATTTTTCAGCTCGTTGGCATTAGGGAATTTGGGTATCAAACAAAGAAAGGTAGTGTTAAGCTGCTCAGGGATGGTAAGGTTTTCAAAGATGGAGTGACAGTAGTCATAGGCCGTTTTATGGACAATGTGCCAATATTTCTGATAAAAGAATGGATGTAGGCCATCCGGACCCGGAGCTTTGAAAGGCTTAAAAGAATAAATAACCCTAGTGATTTCATAATTTTGTAGTGTTTATCCAATGCTAATAAATCAGTAGAGGAGGATGAGATTGAGGAAGCTTGAATGCTTATCCAATTTGATAAGTCGTGACTTGTTTGATAAGTGTTGTGGAAATAATTGAAGGTGTGTTGAAGAATTTTATCGAGATAATTAATCCAATTGTTATGATCATCCTTAAAAAAGGAGATACGATTTTTCCTTCTCTGATTAAGAACGCTTATATGGAAAAATTTAGTACTTGCATCACCTTCACTAAGCCAATTTATGCTTGAACGAAGTTTCCAATAATCGTCTTCTATTTTTAAGAGATTGTTATACTCGTTAATGAGAGTTTGCTCGAGATTTTTCAAGAAGACACTCGTAGGATAGTTTGTGAATTTTGGGATCCCACTAAGTCATGCCAGAATGGTTTTCTTTTTTCTAATAACATCGCCAAAAGTGTTGGTAGCCCAGCGTTTTACTTTATTAGTGAAAAGAGCGGTGGCATTGGATAAATTTTGGCCATTCCAAGTGTCCATGACCATGGAAGTAAATTTCGAGTGATGGCACCAGTAGGTTTCAAGACGAAAGATACGTTTAGTATGAAGCCTAGTGCAATGAGATAGTGAAATGAGGAGGTGTGTGTGATCAAAATATGTCTTAGGAACATGGGTAACAAACACATTTGGGAAAACGAGAGGCTCTATTACGATTAATAGGTCTACCACCCCATTTATCTTGTTAAGTAAATACTTCATTGAAATCACCACCTAGGAATCACATGCCTTTGAAATTGTTAGCAATATTTTCTAAATTTAACCAAAGTTGAGACCTAATATTTACTTTAGTGCTAGCATAAACAGTACTAAACAACCAAGGTTGGTGATTAGGAAGTACCTGGATCATGCATGGATTTCCTGACCATCAAGACGTATATGACTGAGTTGGACAATGGAGTCATGCCAAAGGATAGCAATACCCCCAGACTGACCATGAGTAGGGATCTCCACCATGTTAGAAAAGTGGAAATCATTTCTAATTCCTATGTGATTAGTCATACGAGTTTCCAAAAGGGCAACTAGAGAAGGATTATGAGTATTCAGAAGGACCCTGAAATGACGCCTGAATTCATCATTGTTTTTACCCCTGATGTTCCAAATTACAAAATTGGGAAGTTTACTCATTGAGGGATCGAGAGAGGGATGTTGTAGGACACTGCCCTTTACTGATGGGCTTAGTATGACTGCGAAGTTGCCTACTGCCTCATTTAGTGGAGGTCTGATATTGAGGGAACATTTGTACAGTTCCTGTGGGCACTTGCAAACAAACTTCTTGTCCTCCATTGCCTGAAATAGCATGATATTGACTGCGTGTATGTTTGAAATTCTGTGAACGATATTATGTTTAGTGGTGGAATGATCTATTCTTGTTCCACTATTCCTTTCTCTTCTTGTACGAGTGCATTGTGATGGAGATAAGGTTGTGCATGGTGAATATTCATCGGTGGTGGGAAGTGTTGTGGCACAGGCTACCATGCATGGATCAAGGGAGGAGTGTTTTGATCTTGTGGAGTAAAGAATGAAAGCTGGTAAAGGAGCTGGATGTTCTGCAATGGATTGTAGTGGTGTGGGAGGTTCCAATGGGCTTGCATATTATGGAGTAGAGAAGGTGCTAGTGTTAGAGCTATGGGGTCGAGCACATTTGTCACCCAAAGGTGGTTGATGTAGTTTGACATTGCTAGCCTCATGCCCTCTGAGATTAGTTGTGCAAGGATCTAAGGGTTCTGGAGGACAAATAGAACCTCTTGGTTTTGGATGTTCAGCGTGAAGAAGGTTGCATGTCCCTGAAGCCCTTGTTCTAACCATGTCGTTGGTTGATGGTCCTGTGGGAGGGCATTCGTGACATAGATCGGGAGATTGGGGTTTAGTATTTGATTGTCCATTCTGGATAGACGTTGATGAGGGGATAGTTGGTTTATTGGTATTATCCTCCTTGTGAGAGATTGTGGTGGATTCATATTGAGGAGTGGAAGATGTAAAGGCAGTAGGAACTTGGGGTTCGTAAGGCAATGATCGAGTATCTATTATAGGGGTTTGGGTTTGCATGCTTTGTTCAGTTGCTTCCGACCCTAGATTATCCCTCATTGGGGAATTAGTTTGCATGGCCACGTGGCCAGTATTATGTGACAAATCATCTAAGGGTGTATTAGGGAAATTATAAAGAAGAGAGGGCGTGCCAAGTAATTTTTTAGGAAATGGGGCCGCTGGTTTATCTAGAATGGTATGGCTGCATGCAGCAGTTTTGCCACGTGGACATCCAAGTTGCAGAGTAGGGGAATGGTTTCGTGTGGGGAAAGAATGAGCATTGTCTGTGGATTAGCTATGGATTATTTCATCCAAATCCATTATGGCAGATTCATCAACCCTTGTTAGATCATAATTATTAGCTAGCACTGATGAAAATTTATTAGAGGTTGGAACAAATGTGGTAGGATTAGCATTAGGACTATAATGTTCTTTAGTAGATTGATAGGTAGTTTCATGCATAGTTTGTTGCTCAACAGTATTAAAAGTTTTAGGCTTAAAAGCTAATTTTTGATTATTTAGAAATTTACCTAATGTCGCATCAGATATATTGACACTGATACCTGGTTGTTTGCCTTGATTTTTGACCTATGAAGGAGTGGCAGTGTATCGCTTGTGCTTGTTTCCTTTTGGGAATGACACTGTTTGCCACAGATCCTCACTTAATTGTCCCTTACCTGTGGAGTTGGAGGAGATGACCCAGGGTCCTGTTTGTATCTGTTTCACTGTATCTGCTTTAGGATAGATGCATGAAGGTGTTGTGTGACCCAATCGACCACATGCTTTACACAAGAAGTTTTCTCCTTCATACAGTAATTGTTGTAGATGTACACCAATTACCGGCTGGTCTAGTGGGACTTGCACACACAGTCTCGCATACCTTCCTCTGATTGTTGAACTTGTACAAGCATCTATACGCAGTAGCTTCCCAATTGAGTTTCGAATTCTCCCAAGCATTATCCCATCATAGAATTCTATGGGTAATTAAGGAAGACGAACCCAGACAGCTGAATATAATTCTTTAGCTTTGCTAGCAACAAAATTAGGCTCCCACCTTCTAACAGAGAGATAGTGACCATTAATAAACCATGGTGCTTGTTGTAAAGATTTTGCCATGTTTTCTTCCTTGGTAAATTTAATTACGTAAAAATCTGACCCTAGATCAATTAATGGGAACGGTTCATTTGGTTTCCAAAGGTCTTGGATCTTCCTTTTTAGGTAGTGATGGACCACTCTTTTACCTAGGAGTTTGATTATGAGAGAGAATTGACATGGTGAATACATCCGTTCTCTGTCCTCGTCTGTTAGAGTGATGTGTTTGAATTGGGAGGACAAAGATTCATGGGAGGATTCATCTCTCATTGGTTCAGAATTATCAATCATACTGATATTAGAATTAATTAGAGTGTCCGTTATGATTTTCTGGGAGACTAATTTCTCCTTAAATGAGGCATTGTTTGAAATATTTGGGGTGGAATTAGTAGTTGACATTGAATGATCAATAGGTAAATCTTGTGGTTTCGGAGGGATGGATGCATGAGGTATAGCTCCAGTTGTTTTCGGGTTCATTCCTGGAAAATGAATTTAGAGTTTGAGGGTGTGGGTGAGTAGAGAGAAGGCAGAGAACTGTTTTGTTGCGCTTCGAGTTATTAAACTCTTAATCTAATAATCCATAGCTTTTTTATAGGTGGTGTATTGCGCTGCAGAATATACTTGATGGATTGACCTATATGAGTGTGGAGTAGGACCACTTCTATGAAACTTATGGCAAAATTGTTTTAGAGCACTCATGAAAACCAAGCGCGCTCATGGCCTATTAGCGCAAAACCGCGACAAACAACAAAGTGTGTGCGGGTATAATATGATAGATAAGACACTAAACTTACAAAAGAATTCTTGGTTCATAGAAGTCCTGAACTTCACCATTTGTTCCGTAAGTTTAATCTTATTTTATCTAGGTCTGGTTCATAGTCCAAGAGACACCGAATTAACGCATTATGTTCATTTGTGAAAACCCAACAAATTCTTTTTATATTCTTTTTTAGCTATGTGGGAGATTGTTAAAAAATAATAATAATAATATTATTGAAAAATATTTAAATTGATGTGTAGATTCATTCTTTTAGTGGGTCTTTATTAGACTAATTAATAGAATATATTTTAATATTTAAATGAAAATTATAATATATTCTTTATCCATTACTAGGCATGATTAATAAGCATTATTATAATATTATAACATACCTTTTATTAGCATTCAAAGCCTTTAAATCCTTTATTTTGAAACCTTTGTCAGTTAGCAACAGCCTTAATGGCTGTGAATGTTAACGTTTGAAACGTTTTGGTAGGCTTTAAAAAGCCTTTATGGCTTTTGACAATTTGATGTCAAAAAGCGTACTTCTCTGCACTATATATATATTTGTTTTCATCTTCTAGAGGGTGTGCAAAAAGTGTAAAAACTTTTCTTCCCTTTTTTCTGTGCTGAGTTTTTCTCTTATAACTCTTTGTTATTTTTGTTCCTAGTTATATTAGAAGAGCTTGTTGAATTCTAGGGGGTACGGCTAATATTATTTTTCTCGGTGTACGAAATATCCTTAAGGACAGTGTCTTTGACACGCCTCAAGCTAGATCTTTTATTCTCTATAATTATCCAATTTTTTCCAACAGCTTGGCGGTTGGAATTTGGAAATAGCATATATCTCCATTATAGAGGAATTTGAGAGTAGAGAACAAACAATATGTATGTATCATGATGTACCTAATAGTTTACCCTTTGGAGGATCCTACGTGCACTTGGCAACATTTTCGAAAAGTTCGAGTAACAGTGTTTAAAGTCAGAAGGAAAAAGCTGTTGAAGCTTTCATCTGTATTTATTCTACGTGGATTGAACGAAGATTAGTACAAATCAAAAGCTACACGATGATTCTTATTCTCCATTTTGGCACATCAACTGAAAATTTTGAAGATGGCTTTCTAGTCTTCTACTTTTAATCTAGAACAAATGATCTTCAATTTACACTTTCAATTATTATCTCTCGGTCTTTTCTTTAATATTTTTAAACATATTAGAAAGCTGATAATATTATTGAAGCAATGAATTTCGTTCCAGAAGGCTTTTTTATTCCTTCTCCATAGTTTTATATTTTTATTTCTAGTTAAAGTGATCAGTTACCCAATAATAAAAAGTATCAATTCCTTTCCGGAATAAAAATTTTATAAGCAAAACCACTTGTCCCATAAAAACACAAAAGGTGCAAATCGCAGATAAAAAATAAGATGAAATGTGAAAAAAAGATGTACTAATAGCGAAACCCGGCGATCCAACACCAGAAAGAAAAAAAAAAACACGTGGTAGGAGGTACAAAAAGAGTAACAACAAAAAACGGCAACTAGTACTTTCAAAATACTCATTTCGTTTTACTTTATGTGAAGGATTCAGATTATCTAATTTTCGATATGAATTCCTACATAATGAAGTAATGGTTTCAGATTACGCGGGTCAAATTATTTAATTTTTGGTTGTCCATAAATTTTCAAGTTTTCTGAAATAAAATTTATATTTTTAAAAACTTACATAAAAAGTAATATAAGTTACAACAGTTAATTATTTAAAATATTTAAAAGGGTATAAAAATTATGGTTAAAGAAAAACTCTTTTAACTCTCCAAATAATAACTGCATCACATAAAATAAGATAAAAGGAGTAATAAAGATTATACAATTTTCTATAAAGCTATTGCACCTCTTGACTTATGCATTACAGTGAAAATTTTACAAGGTGCCTATTTAGTCGTCCCGATTTAACATGTACACATTTCTTAAAAAGAGTTTAACTTGTACTTAATATTAGGTAACTTCAAATATCGCTCCGCTTTCTTCTCTGTTGCTTCTTCGCTATTGTTGTTGTTTCTTCTCGATGGGTGTTTCTTCTTCGCTGCTGCTTCTGGCATGAATTGGGAAGATCGCATGGTCGGCATTCCATGCGTCATCCTTCAGCCACCATGGGATACTAGCTGTTAGCCCTTTGATAAAGTTCCTCGGCAGGTGTGGATTGTGACAAGAATTTTCATGATAGCCTTGGCACACAGCCTGAAAAATGGGGCAACATCATGACGGGCAGCTCGGCATGACGGACTATGCGGGGTTGACAAACGCACCTTGAACTGAGACAAGGCGCATTTCACTTGGACGTGCGGGTTGGCATAACAATAGCAAAGCAAAGTCATTTCAAAGCAGGGGCAAAGACATGGCAAGACAGGGCAAGGCAACGCGGGACAAGCAATGACAATTGATGCGGGCAGATTTGATCAAGTTGAGGGCGACTTGACATAAGCGGGCAGCTGTGGCAATGGGCGTGTGCGGCTAAGCCAGTGGACGGCAGGCTGTGGCTATGACATCGGGGCAAATCAGTGTCAAAGGTCAAGATTGTGCGCAATCCCAGCCTTAGGCGCGCAGCAGCTGGGCAAAATAGGCACATGCAGTACACAAGCAGCAGTTACAAAACGTGTGCTGGGCACATAACAAGCAATTGGCGGTTACAACCACATCCAAAACATGGCAGGTCATGAGCTAAAGTGTTGGCACGTTTTTGTATCATGTCTTAGCATGTTTGCCCATCAGTTAGGGCTTGTCAACTGATTTTCTAAATTGCTACCAAGTGTAATTAGGAAGCCTATATTATAAATATGTGTTTAAGGCTATCCCAAATGGGCAAAACTTAGTCTTGTGGCATAAATTTTAGCCAAATTTCATCTAAGTAATTCCAAGGGTGGGAAATTCGTTTTTGGGGCAGGTAACTAGGAAGTTCTTTGTCTTGGTCATAGGGTTGGATTTTTTGTGTTCTAGTATTCATATATTAATACGAGTTGGAAAGAAATTCCTGTAAACTTGTGTGTGCCTTTACTTATATTACTTGCTGCCTAAAATCTGTCTAAGTCCAAAAACGTTCCTATAATTATTCTAAGTGTTGGAAGGCTAAAGTCAAGGCTGGGCTTGACTGTCGCGCCGTGGTGAACCTCGGGCAGAATTCGAGTGACAGATGGTATCAGAGCATGGCTGGATTGGTGCAAAGATACGACGTTCAGTAGTTGAATTTCGTGAAAGATGGTTGATGGCAATGTAAAACTGGGGAAAAGGTTGTTGCATTTAAGGCACTTGTCGGAACTGTTGATGGTGATCAGTTTTTGACTATTGTTACTAGTCTCGCCTATCTTGAGGCTGAGATGAACAGGCTAAGCCAGGAGTGCACAAATTTGAAAGCGAAAAATCGGTTACTGCGTCGTGTTGTTGGCAATGATAAAGCATAGCGTGGGGCAGATCGTACCAAGGTCAAAATTCCGGAGGCTAAAGAGTTTAATGATTCAAGGAGTGCGAAGAAACTCAAAAATTTTCTATGGGATATGGAGCAATACTTTCAGGTTACCCATGTGCGAGATGAAGACAAGGTCACCATTACGATTATGTACTTGGTGGACGATGCAAAGCTTTGGTGGCGGACGCGCATGGCAGACGATGTAAGTGCTGGTAGGCCGAAGATTGACTCTTGGGAAGGGCTGAAGAAAGAGTTGAAGGATCAATTCTTTCCTAGCAACGCGGGCTGGATTGCTAGAGATCGTGTGAAAAAGTTGAAACAAACTGGAACAGTCAGGGAATATGTCAAAGATTTCAGTTCTTTGATGCTGGATATAAGCAATATGTCTGAGGAAGACAAGCTGCACAATTTCCTTTACAGGTTGCAGTCGTGGGCGCAGATGGAACTCCGAAGGCAGAATATAAAAGACCTTCCTAGTGTTATCGTTGTTGCGGATGCGTTGGGTGATTTCCGGTTGGGACAAGATGGTTCTGATTTCTCTACTACTTCAAAGTCCAAAAACGAACAAGGACAAAGCAAAAGAGCGGAGGAAAAATGGAAATGATAAGGGTAATGTTATTGAGGGCAATGACAATGGAAAGGAAAAGCAATGTGCTGGACCTTCGACAAACAAGGGACAAACCAACAAGTTTGATGGCTGCTTTATTTGCAAAGGACCACACATGGCGAGGGACTATCCAAAAATTGAACAGCTTACAACTTTGTTTGCTGAATAAAAAGGTGAAGACGAGCCGAACAAGGAAGAACATGAGCAGCAGGCGGCATATTTAGGGCCGATGGTGGTGCTGAAAATGCGGAAACTGCTTCGTCAAGGACGACGAATTTTTTGTGTGAGGGTGGTTTGTTAGCCCCTTGACAAAGTTCCTCGACAGGTGTGAGTTGTGACAAGGATTTTCATGATGGCCTTGTCACACAACCTGAAAATGGGAAAATATCATGACGGGCAACTCGGCATAACGGACTATGCGGGGTTGACAAACGCACCTTGAATGGAGGCAAGGTGCATTGCACTTGGATGTGCGGCTTAGTATAACAATGGCAAGGCAAAGCCATGTCAAAGCAGGGTCAAAGACATGGCAAGACAAGGCAAGGCAAGGCGATGCAGGACAAGCAATGACAATTGATGCGGGCAGATTTGATCAAGTTGAGGGCGACTTGACATAAGCGGGCAGCTGTGGCAATGGGCGTGTGCGGCTAAGTTAGTAGGCGGCAAGATGTGGCCATGACATTGGGACGGAGCAGTGTCAAAAGGTAAGGCTAGGCGCAATGCCAGCCTTGGGCGCGTAGCAGCTGGGCAAAACAGGCACATGTAATGCACAAGCAGCAGTTACAAAACGTGTGCTGGGCATATGACAAGCAGTTGCGGTTACAACCACATCCAAAACATGGCTGATCATGGGCTAAAGTGTTGGCACGTTTTTTTATCATGTCTTTGCATGTTTTGGCCATCAGTTGGGGCTTGTCAACTGATTGTCTAAATTGATGTCAAGTGTAATTGGGCAGCCTGCACTATAAATATGTGTATAAAGTTGTCCCAAATGGGCAGACTTTAGTCTTGTGGCATAAGTGTTAGCCAAATTTTGTCTAAGTAATTCCTAAGGGTGGGAAATTGATTTTTGGGGCAAGGAACTAGGGAGTTCTTTGTCTTGGCCATAGGGTTGGCTTCTTTGTATTCTTGTATTCACATATTAATACAAGTTGGGAAGAAATTTTGATAAATTTGTGTGTGCCTTTACTTATATTACTTGCTACCTAAAATCTGTCTAAGTCCAAGAACGTTCCTAAAATTATTCTAAGTGTTGGAAGACTGAAGTCAAGGCTGGGCTTGAGTACCGCGCAGTGGTGAACCTCGGGCATAATTCGAGTGATATAGATAACCCTTGTGACCCTAGCTACGTCTATGTTGTCCTAATCATTAATCTTACGGCTATGTCAACTTACTGCATTTTTTTTAATTGTAAGGTCTAGCTTAAAACTGAAATTCTAACTTCGAGTTAGTAACTTGTAGACTTCAAATTCGATTCTCCGATTCTGAAGTTTTATTGAAGAATAGAAGAACTTTAGAATCTCCGATTCTGAAGTTGTACTATAGAAAATGAAGAACTTCAGATTCAATTCTAAAGTTGCATTGATGAAATAGAAAAATTTGAGATATTCAATTCTGAAATTGGACCGAATAGAAAGAAAACTTCATATCCGATTTTGAAGTTGCACTTTTAAGCGATAGAGAGCTTTAAATCTCCTTCGAATCCTAAATTTTTAACTTCATATGCGAATTCTGAAATGTGTTCCAAAGTGGAAAAATTTTACAAATTTTTATGCAAAATAGGTATGACTTCGATGGTGCCCCCAATACCGAATATGTATGTGCATCCCCAAAACATGCGAAAAAATATCAGAAATAGCCATATTTACTGATAATTGAAAAATAGTCACAGTTTCAAAAGTAATCAAAATTTAGCCACTTTTCATGTAAAGATAAAATTTGAACAAAAATACCTTTAAAAATCCAGAAAATTCTAGCATAATCTGTTGGAATTCGAATTTTTTACATATGAGATTCCAGCATAATATGCGGGAATTTCATAATGTGCTGGAGTTGCAACATAATATGCTGAAAGTTTAAATGCAGGAGCTCTATAATCCAACATAATATGCTAGAAGTTTTTGTGTGGTGGAGTTCCAATATAATGTGCTGGAAGTTTGTATGCAGGAGCTCCATAATTCAGCATATTATGCTGGAACTTTTCGTGTTTCAGCAAAATAGTGGTTATTTTTCAATGACTTTGCAAACACAGGCTATTCCCCTTTTAAGGAAGAATTACGGCCCTTGTCACTTGGCCCAACATCCTAATAAAAAATGGCCCAGGTTTGAAATACTTACCCTGTTTGGCCCCGATTGTACATAACATGAAAGAAACTTTTCAACCTTTAGCACACATTAATTATTTTAAGGGTTATATTCAGTTTTCACTTTTATTTTTATTTCTTCTCTCTTTTCTCATCATTGTTGTCTTTCTCCTCCTCTCTACTTTCTTTCACCCAAATAAACTACAAAAAGTAGAGAGAAAGTAAAATTTCTAGGGACAAAAGGTGAGAGTTTTTGCAGATAAGAATCTCCATGGATTTATTGTTTATTTTGTTTCTAATCATTCTATTTAGACAAAAGGTAATTGCAATGTAAGAAAATTAAAGAGTAGAAATCCATCATTGAAGGGCATTCATAGTTTCGCTTTCGAAAATATAATTATTTGAGTTTGTTAGTTGTTTGGATTAGGTGTTGTTCCAACTGATTGAAAACATCAAAAGGAGTTCAAAATTTAAATTTGAAGTGATTTGGAGTAGATTTGAGTTAAATTTCAGAAAAGACGCAAGGAAGAAGAGAAAGTCAGTTTTTTGTATATGATGTATAATAGTGTATATGGGTGTATAAAAACCTCTTATACACTATTATACACTTTTATACACTTTTGTAAAAGCGTATGTAGACGATATTCTTCCACGATTTTCAGTTGCAATTCTTGTTCAAAACAAGTCCAAATATCCATTAAATGACTTTAAATGTTATATACAACCTCGTTATACTATTTCTAATAAGCCTAAATAACACCGGCTCCATATTTCTCACAAAACAAAATTCAAAATTTAAACCCACTTATTTAAGCTTGTTCAACAACGGTGGACCAGTCCAAATCTTCATTAAATGACTTCAAAATTTGTATACAAACCTCTCTATACTATTTCTAACAAGTCTAAATAACATCCATTCCAAGTTTCTCATAAAATCATATTCAAAATTTAAATCCACCTATTTAAGCGTGTTCAACAATGATGGATTATCTTAAAAATTTAGTTTTCACCACCCAAATAAATTTAATTTGTTGAACTAATATTTGAGACATAATTACTGATTAGAAAATTAGATAAATATCTTGAGCATTAAAAAAAAATTGAATAGTTATTTCGAGAACCTATTTGGCGTTGAATGTTGAATCTTTACCGATTTTTTGAGGTTACAGCTTTGCAAAGTTAAATATAGGCCACTTAGTTACAATATATGTGTTTGAGTTATATTTTTATGTAATTCCTTATTTTTCAATTATCAATCGGAAAGCTTACTAGTTTGGGCTGTTTCAAGAATCAATTTGGGCTATTAGTTTTATAATGAGTTAGCTTGGGCATTGCTCATCTTAGCCCATCAGATAAAGTTCTCCCAAGTGCCAACCCGTTAGTTTTTGGGCGGATTTCTCTTGGCCAGTTTTGCCAACCCTAGTTGAGCCAATAAAAGGAAGCAACCCTCTTCAATTTCTGAAGATTAGGGCAAAGCTGTAAAGGAAATTGAATTCAGCGCCGTTTTTTTTTTTTTAATTTCAAAGAAACGTGGAATAGGGCGAGAGCTCTAGGCAAATGACTTGGAGTTACATCTATCCAGACCAACTGAAGGGCATTCGCATAGAACTCTCGGACCTATTCCTTGTTCGCCTTTGTTGATATGTGACTGAAGCTTACCCAGTCCTTATTAGTTGGTACGAATCCGTTACTTCTATTTATTACACAAGTTTTTACTTGTCTTAATTAGAACTTAGTATAATTTCTTAACTTCTCTAGTGATATAACCGCCTTTGTGATCATAATGCATCAAATCGAAATGTTCAAATCAGACTTTGGTTGTAAGTAAGTGATTTTACGTTTGCAGAATTTGTAGTAGCGTTGATGGGGAAATTGTAGAAATGGCAGTGAGGGTGAATGTGCGCATAACCTATTTGATGAAAGGTCCAAGTGACTGCCTGCTGTAATTATAGTTGTTTCTCTGCACTTACTCCGCGTAATACACCTACTGAATGATGTCCACTGATTTCTGTTGTGTTACTATACTGACTGCCTATGGTTAATGACGCATGAATATACTGCACACATTTTAAATAACTGCCATGGCTGCTGAAATTTATTAGTTTGTGCAGTTAAATATACCTGTAATTACCTCCTAGCTTTCGGGATTGTTTAATTCTAAATTTAATGTGGGACCTCCTATGTATGTATAGTGAGTCGATTCCTTTTTGTTTGCAGGTTCTTGAATGTGTAATTTGTTCGTGCCAACAAAAAGAAGCAATTGTCTTCCATTTATAAAGGCTAGGGCAAAGCTGTAGAGGAAAATGCCCATAAGAGGTTTGATAAGCGCCGTTTTGTCTCAAGAAAAGCTGTAGAGTGCTACGAGGACTACAAGGGCAACATGACGACCCTTGCTGTACATTCCCCTCAATGTACGAGATCCTGATTATTTAAAGGTTGACTTTCACTCACATCCCAACAAAAGGAAACAAGGAATAGGTCCGAGAATTCTTTGCAAATGCCTTGAAACTACATCTATAAGTGAGGCATTGGTGCCTTTTGTATAGCTTGGTATTCATTATCAGTTCCAACTTCCAACAAAAGTTGGCAAGTTATAAGCTTTGTTTATTGCAGCCGGAGAGAAATTTACAACCCATCCCTTCACTTGACTGATGTAGTTCTTATGGTTTAAGGCATTAGCATATAATTCTTGGACCCTTTCCTTATTCCAGTTACTGAAGAAGCAAAAGGAGCTGAAGCGGAAGATGGTGCATCAGAAGTGCTAATGCCCCACGAGGTGATTAGGAGCACAAGATTTAAATCTTATGGTTCAACTTTTAAAGTTTTTAGTATCGAATTCATTATATTTTTAAAGTTATGGGTTCATATCTACTATTTTTGTAATTTTAATGAATTTTTACATATAAATTTTTACTCCCGCATCAAAAGTTATAGGTTCATTTGAACCCGGTGATATTACACTACATCCGCCACTGATTAGGAGTAGCGTTGGCGACATGCATAAGAAGAGCTCCGTGTGTAAAATTAACCAACCTTGATTGTAAATGCGTATTGTGCTTCCTAATTAAGTAAGGGGGCCATGATTTGGACACATATGAAGGCAATGATTGGTTCCGGGTTTTGCAGCACCACAGCCCCCGTCGTCATCCATTCAGGAGTAGAGATGAGGGGCGTATTCCTATCCCTAATAGTTTGTTCTACCTTTTGTCAATGCATTAAGGACAATGCATGGTTTAAGTCTGGGGGCGGGGAATACATTTTTTTTGTTCTTTTGTGATTTTGGTATGATCTTTAGTTGCTTTTTGTTTATTAGGAAAAGAACTTTTTGCTTTTCTTAATTAGTATAATTTTTTTGTTAAAACTTCTCTGGATTCCTTTCAAGCTTTTGTTTTTTGCCAGAGTTGTAATATTTGACTTATTTTTATTTTACTATTGTGTTGTATATATACATGTGGGAGCCTCAACTATTATTCGTTACCCTATGAACGTGCTTTTGAATATGAATTTATATTAAGAGAGCAGTGAATAGACTAGACCAGGGGCGGATCTACAAGCTTTGGTCGAGACTATGCAATAGTATGTATACATACATGTATATATAGAAGGAATGTATACAAATATTTTAAGTGGAACCCTTACTATCCAAGTTGCTCAAGGTGCCACTGGTAAGGCATCACCATTTTCACCCCAATGGTGGGGGGTCGAATCTAGCCTAGCTCATTGTTTAAAAACTTTTGTTTGCTGCATTTAAGACCATTACATGAGGATCTTTGTCTCTTCTTTCCCTTTACTTAATTGCTCTTTTCTGTTTATTAGCAGGTCTATTGACTTTTTCTTTGATCTTATTAATTTATTTTGATTTTTTTTCTCCTTTTTTTTCTTTAAACATTTAACAAAAAATATAAGAAAAATATTCTTTCACAAATCTATAAAGAAATCCCCCTTGTTGCACTTTTCTAACTCCTCCGTGATTTATTAATAGATAATAAAAAATTAATTATTTTCTCCAGGACCACAACTCTGGTAATCTATTTGCAGAAACTAAAATTTTAAAAAAAATTAATAAGTTATTATTTTAATCAATGATGAAAGTTTATTTTGTGGTCAGATTGCTCTAAAGTAGGACAATTGTATATAATATCTAGTGAGTTAATTTTCATAAAAAATATAAATTGAAAAATATCTGTAAACTTACTTAATCTTTAGAGTGCGTATTAGTATAAGTTTTTGCCTTAAGGAGCTAAAATGATAACGAGCCTTTTTTCTTGTACAAAATTCATAATCCAATTGAACTTTTATACTTGTTTGCCATGTTATCATAATTATTACGTAATCTTTTTGCTCGATCGATTTGTTTATATTAACTCCAAAGACGAATAATCTGAACCGAAACCCAAATAGACCAAATCGATTAAATTTATACCCTATTTAGTAAATTGTAATATGACTTTCAAAAACTTTGGCACCCGGAGCCTCTAAATCCTGGATCCGCCTCTAGACTAGACTTAGCATATATGCCTTGTTTTGCCCTACATTAATTTTTAGCACTGATTAATTTCTGCCTGATAGATAGAGTATTCTGCCTAATAATTTCAACAAAATGAATATTTTCTTTTTGTGAAAAAGTATATTTTTTCACAAAATGAGTACTTTGCTCATATTTTTGTATTTTTTCCAACAAAAAGAGTACTTTCTTTTGATGATGTAGAATATATATATATATATATATATATATATACAAAATGAGTCTTTTACCGTTGTAGAAAAAATATTTTCTTTTAATTTAACAAAAAGAATATTTTCTTTTCATGTTGTAAAAAAAGTATTTCCTTCATTTCAATAAAATGAGTACTTTATTTTATTGTAATACCTAAAAATAGCTCATACCTGTCCTTTATTTTATTATATAAATTTTATTTATTATTTTTTCTGTTGTGATAATGTGTTTCTTCTTTATTTTTAGATTTTTTTCTTCATGTTTGATGATTATTTTTGTCGATAACAATTAGTTTTGGAAGGTTGAAAGAGTTTTAAAAATTATTTTCCCTTTCTCTTAATAGAGAAAATATTTTTCTCCAATTGGAGAAAAATGAATTCATAAAGAAAATGTTTTTCAAATATTTAAACCAACCAATAAGGGAAAATTAAAAAATATTTTTCAGCACATGGGTCAAGTTAGAATTCTAAGATTGAGCATTTCCATGGGTCAAGGTTTATTTATTACTCCTACCCATGACCCCCAAACTATTTACCCGCCTTTATTTTCCTCCAATTCTCCGTCTCTTTTACCTTCCGCCATCTCTCCATCTCCATTGTTTGCATATCCAGAATCTTTATTTTTCCGAAGACTTTCAAAGCTACTTCACTATCACCACAATTAGAATACATGTCGAGCAACGCATTGTACAAGGGCAAATCTGGTGCAATCCCGGAAACAATTACTTTAACATGAGTTGCTTCCCCTGCAAGACCATCTCTCAACCTGCTATAAGCACTGAACAACGTTGTATAAGTGAAATTTGTCGGATTAACTCGAGTCGTCAACATGCTGTCAAAAAGCTGAAGGCCTTCCATGGTCCTACCATTGTTGGGCTTGAAGCTCAATTTTATTTTTGAAGATTTCTTGTTTGATTCAAAGTGGGTGTTGTTAAATATTGCTTATAGTACATTCTAGAATTTCATACTGAAATTTGATAGCGTTTGGAGCTGATTTGAGGTGATTGAGATCGAAATTTTCAGTTGAAAATCGAAGAAGAACACATCTACAATATACCGCTACGGTATACAATATGCTGTAGGAGTATATAGCTATACTGCAACACTATACTATTATAGTTTACAAAACAGTATACCGCTATAGTATACTAATATACTATAGGAGTATATAGTTATACTGGAACAGTATACTATTTGTAATAATATACAAGATATTGTAACAATATGTTGTAATAGTATATAATATACTATAATAGTATATTTATTACCCGTAAATTCACTTGTCTTTTCCCTTTTAATTTGTTTTAAGCTTTTACCCAAGCGTGAGGGGCAAACTAAAAAAAATAAAATTATAGTATGCTATATGATGTAATAGTATACTCTTACAATTAGGCCCTTTTAGAATTTTTAATTTTTTTTTGACAACTGATATTATTTTAGTTTAATAATTGAATTAATTTTTTTTAACTCTTTACGTAAAATTGTATACCCTGTTGGTATAGCTATATACTATACCGATATCATATGTTAGTTAATATTTTTTTTGGTTGTATTAACTATATTTAATTGGTACACAATTTAATTTTTCTTTAGTAATAATATAAAAAAAAGAATAATAAAAAATAGTGAAAACAGTAAATGAAATTAGATTATGAAGAGAAAAAGAATATAAAAAACAGAAGTTAAATAAAATTAGAAAAGGAAAAAAGAAAAAAAAAAGAAGAAAACGAGAAAAAAAGGAGAAAAGAAAAAGAAAAGAAAAGAAGCATAGAAATAAAAACGTATTGGAGAATAAAGAAAAAATTCCCCACAAAACCTAGTATGTGTAGGAAATGTAATTAGTTT
This sequence comes from Nicotiana sylvestris, assembly GCF_000393655.2. NCBI lineage: Eukaryota > Viridiplantae > Streptophyta > Magnoliopsida > Solanales > Solanaceae > Nicotiana > Nicotiana sylvestris. Next base: position 62,591,357 of record NC_091064.1, read on the forward strand.
ATGGGTAGGAAAACAAATGGGTAGACAAGGGTAAATAATTTTGTTTTTGTAGGTAAATGTGTCAAAACCCCTATTTTTTATGGGTTAACTTGGACTAGCCCGGGGGGAGGGGGGGGGGTCAAATGGGTTTTGGGTTAGTTTTGTCACCCCTAGAGCGAAGCACTATCTTCAAGGAGCATTTGCATTTATACCCGCTTTTTGTGCCACATCTTAACTTGTGTCCGCTTTGCAAAAAAATTGCAAGCGTACCTGCTTTTTCGCATAACTTCAGCATACGGGGCTGAAGTAGCAAAGACAATCACGCAAAACTTCAGCATTCTAGTAGCCAGTCCTGAAGTTTTTGTGTTGTAAGAGCTGAAGTTTTTTTACCACCTATTAATATTACATACTAGAGCTGAAGTTTTTTACCACCTATTAATATTACATACTAGAGCTGAAGTTTTTTACCACCTATTAATATTACATACTAGAGCTGAAGTTTTTTTACCACCTATTAATATTACATACAGTTGCTCGTCTTGTATTAGCTAGGTAGGTATAAATATTTTTAAATTAATTAAAAACGTGAAAGGCACAAGAAAAAAACAAAGGTCAGAGAGGAATATATACATGTATCATCTGGGGGATTGGATTAGTGGGTAGAAAGCAGAGGAGAGAGCTAGAGCAGTCATTGCAATTCTCGAAGGGAAAAAAGAAAAGCTAAAAAATAAAGTAAGAACGTGAAAGGGTAGCTTTTGCACAACTTGTGATGTTGTTTTTATGCATATCAATCTCAATCTAGATCCTTGCTTTCTTCTGGTGAGGTACTGAAGCGGAGAAGGGAGCTGAAGTTGTTTAAAAAGTGGGTACAAGTTAAAAGTTTTTTAAAAAGGTTATAGGTTAAATGGAGGAGACCAAATAGGGCGCCCCGTGTAATTTTTACTATCTTCAACCTCAAGCAACACCAGTTTTTTAAATTTTTTAAAAATTTTAAAATGTATATTCAAGTAAAAATAGGAATTTTATGACCAAATATTGATTTCGAAAAAAGTGAAATTATTTTGGAAAAAATAAAAAATCTCTTACGTCCAAACGGGCTCTAAGAATATGCCGTGGAGCAACCCTTTTGATAAGGAAAAATAGACATAATTGCGCTAACTTTTATGGTAGAACTAGAAAGAGCTAGGCGATGATTTAGCCATATGTGCCGGAGGCCATCCTCCACTAAATTTTCATAATAATTGAAAAGGAAAAAAAGAAGAAAAATAGTAAGCCCTATTGTCAATCCCAGAATCACCGTTCAATCAACCAAACAACTACACAAAAATTGAAGATTGTTAGCCAATAAGCTTAGTCTTCTTTCAAATATTTTTAGCTCACCTATTTTTGAAAGCTCACTTTCCTCTACCAATTTTTCTTTTTCCTAAAAAAATTATACAGCTTTATTTTCCTGTTTAGTTATATTTATCTTTACTTGGTGATATAAGTATGAGGAAATGACTGCCTATAATAGTCCAGTTGTTAGACGAAGGCGACCACAATTAAACTGGGTAAATGTTTATTTGCGCTTAGCATTTATTTCAAATCAAACAATTTAACATTAGATGAATAGACTGATTATATGTATCACTTACCAATAATTAAGTGATACATGTGTATGTATGAAAGAAAATGTAGGTCTAGCATTCGTTAGTTTGACGTAAATTCAAAGCAAATTTTTACTACTAAACTGTTAACACGAATTCGAATTCACTTATATTCAACACATTGTTATTGAGTTGAATTTCCTATTATGTTGTTAAAATAAGCTCGAATTCAGAATTGTATTGGTCAAAATCTGACTATCACGACCAAGTTGACCGACATCCCGTCTCAGTAACTGGACAGCGGCGGTCAACATATCCCACTCCATTTCTCCTCTATGACATCCGACGAATCGGTAAGAGTGACGCCTAAAATCATGACCAAGACACATCAATGGCAAGAAGATGTCGAGTCAAGCAAAGAGCAAGGATACCCCGACTATATATAGCCAGAGAAAGCTCTCAACTGGGGGACTTCTCCATTTTCTAAAAAGGAAGACAAAAAAGCTCCCGTCTTGTATTCTAGAAAAAGAGGAAATGACCTCGAAGAAAGTATGTAAATCTACTTCCTCATCGATCGATGAGAAAGACAATGCCGAATCTTAATAAGATCAATCATATCTCTTTCGTCCCATATGCAATCGTTGTTGTTAACTTTTCGATCTGGAATTAATTATGTTTGACTAGGATTTACCCCTTCATGTTTGATTGATTTATTCAATATATCTTTTGAGTCAAACAATTTGGCACCGTCTGTGAGAATTTCTTAGTGAAAATTCCTAGTTTCTCCCAGATCAAAGCCAAGAAACACAATCACCCACCAAAAGGAGCACGAAGGGAGAATCCAACCCACGCGAGACATGGGAGCAGCGCAGAAAAGGAAGAAGAGCCAAGCAAAATCACCGAGCTCGGAAATCTTCGCCCCACCAACCATCGATATACTAAACAAGGCAAACGGTGTTACCAACCTGTTTCCCCCCACCGGACCACCGGGCGGGAGCGAAGAAAATCTCATCCTCACCTCCTACTCTTTGTCCGGGCAAGCACATAAGACCCGCCTGGACGAACGTACACAGGAACATCTCGATTGAAAGACAAAAATTGCTTCAATACAGCTGAAATACCTCCTGCGGACAACATATCCGAGCTGGACGACAGGAGTCAGACAAGAAAACTGTAATGCGTACACAGCACGAACCTAAGCGAAATATCAACACCTCGTATTCACCAGCGTTGCACCATCTGGTGCAAGCAATACTAAACAAACTGGAACTCACACGGAAGATGTCCAACTCTCCAGAAACCGGGACTGACGACGGGCTATTATTTCGATAAGTTCAAAATAACACCTCTTAAGGCCAAGGGCCTTCGCCAAAAAAGAGAAGGGTTCGACCTCGATCGAATGACGACGTGTTGTTATTTTGATAAGTTCGAAATAACACCCTTTAAGGCCAAGGGCCTTCGCCAAAAAAGATAAGGATTCGACCTCGATCGAACGACGACGGGCTGTTATTTCGATAAGTTCGAAATAACACCCTTTAAGGCCAAGGGCCTTCGCCAAAAAAGAGAAAAGTTCGACCTCGATCGAACGACGACGAGCTGTTATTTCGATAAGTTCGAAATAGCACACTTTAAGGCCAAGGGCCTTCGCCAAAAAAGAGAAGGGTTCGACCTCGATCGAACAACGACGAGCTGTTATTTCGATAAGTTCGAAATAACACCCTTTAAGGCCAAGGGCCTTCGCCAAAAAAGAGAAGGGTTCGACCTCGATTGAACAACGACGGGTTATAATATCAATAAGTTTGAAATAACACCCTTTAAGGCCAAGGGCCTTCGCCAAAAAAGGGAAGGGTCCGACCTCATCGAATGACGACGGGCTATTATTTCGATAAGTTTGAAATAACACCCTTTAAGGCCAAGGGCCTTCGCCAAAAAAAAAAAGGGTTCAACCTCGATCGAACGACGGCGGGCTGTTATTTCGATAAGTTCGAAATAACACCCTTTAAGGCCAAGGGCCTTCGCCAAAAAAGGGAAGGGTCCGACCTCGATCGAACGACGATGGGTTGTTATTTCGATAAGTTCAAAATAACACCCTTTAAGGCCAAGGGCCTTCGCCAAAAAAAAAAGAAGGGTTCGACCTCGATCGAAAGACGATGGGCTGTTATTTTGATAAGTTCGAAATAACACCCTTTAAGGCCAAGGGCTTCACCAAAAAAGAGAAGGGTTCGACCTCGATCGAATGACGACGGGCTGTTATTTCGATAAGTTCGAAATAACACCCTTTAAGGCCAAGGGCCTTCGCCAAAAAAGAGAAGGGTTTGATCTCGATCGAACGATAACGGGATGCTATTTCGATAAGTCCAAAATAACACCCTTTAAGGCCAAGGGCCTTCGCCAAAAAAGAGAAGGGTTCGACCTCGATTGAACAATGACGGGCTGTTATTTCGATAAATTCAAAATAACACCCTTCAAGGCCAAGGGCATTCGCCAAAAAAGAGAAGGGTTCGACCTCGATCGAACGATGATGGATTGTTATTTCGATAAGTTCGAAATAACACCCTTTAAGGCCAAGGGCCTTCGCCAAAAAAGAAAAGGGTTCGACCTCAATCGAACAACGATGGGTTGTTATTTCGATAAGTTCGAAATAACACCCTTTAAGGCCAATGGCCTTCGCCAAAAAAGAGAAGGGTTCGACCTCGATCGAACAACGACGGGCTGTTATTTCGATAAGTTCGAAATAACACCCTTCAAGGCCAAGGGCCTTCGCCAAAAAAGAGAAGGCTTTGATCTCGATCGAGCGACGACGGGTTGTTATTTCGATAAGTCCAAAATAACACCTTTTAAGGCCAAGGGCTTTCGCCAAAAGAAAAAAGAAGAGTTCGACCCCGATCGAACAACGATGGGCTGTTATTTCAATAAGTTTGAAATAACACCCCTCAAGGCCAAGGGCCTTCGCTAAAAAGGGAGAAGGTTTCTATCTCAGTCCAGTAATGACAAGACACTATTTCGATCAGTTCGAAATATTTCTAAGGCCGAAAACCACCAAAAGGAAAGAAAAATTGGGACGCGTCATACGGGCGTCTATCTCGCACCAAAAGCCATAAACAGTTGAAATAAAAGTGAAGTACAAGACAAATAGCGAAGAAAAGAACTTTCATTTATACGAAGTCACAGTGCGGGCTATCGCCGCTTACATATGGCCCAAGCCAACCAAAAAAACAACAACAACACGAACGAACGACGACAATCGACAAACAATTGAAAATAAAAACAAAGGACAACATTCTTCATTCGGCGTCATCACCGCCGTCACCAGCACCATCATCTCCGTCATCACCGTCTCCAAGAGGTTCTCCATTACCATCATACGCATCCCCATTAGCTTCGGGCGTTGCCGCGTCATACCAACAATTGATGCGAGCCTCCTGTGCTTTCGCTCGCGCTTCTTCATAAGCAACCTCAGCCACGGTGCCCGCCTCCCACAAACTCTTATATATATCCTGCTGGGCTTCAGCATAAACCCAGAGCTCGTGCATTTGGCGGGGAACGACAACGGAAGATGACTCAACCTGAGCCAATAATCTCTCATTTTCTGCCTTTAGAGCCGCGACCCGATCTCCCAAAACCGATGCCTCCTGATCAATCATGCCGATGCGCTCCTCGAGCCTCGCCTCCCTGAGGGTAGTTGTCGCTCTCTCCGACTCCTGTTCGGATTGGAGGACGCGGATGGTGTTCTCCAGGGTCGTCGCCCTCGCCAAAGCCTCTGACCAAGCACTCTCAATGCTCTCCAACCTAATGACTTTGCTCTCCAGCGCAGTCAATTTTCTCATCCACTTCACGCTCATCGCCTCGACCTTGACCAAGTTCTGGTCCATCTCCGACTGCATCAACCTCAACCTTCCCTGCAGATGCTTGTATTCCGCTGCGACCCCCTTACCCAACTCGAGCTCCTCATCCTTAATTCGAAGTTACTCCTCGAGTGCGCTCTTGCTGCGGATGGTCTGCATCAATTCCTGGTCCATTTTCTCCAACTCCTCACCAAGAGCCCGATTACGGGGGTCCGTCCTCAACCGCTCATGCATCTCGCGACATTTGTCGCAGTAGCGACGATATTTCTCCAGTATCTTCAAGAAAATTCTTACCCGGATGTTGGCCTTGCGAATGTTTTCCACTTCCACCAAATATGTTTGGAAAACGTAAAGACGGGGTTAAAATAGTACTTTCGAGAAGGGCGGAAGCATAAAGTGAAAATAAAATGTAACGTACCCTTAGGCTTATGACGGCCACCTCGTCCATTAACTTAGTATCGGGAACAGACTGAAAAGACTCATTCTCAGCTTCGGAGCATAACAGGCTGAATTGCGGTACTAGATCCTCCCCTTCCGCCAAGAGATAAACACCAGAAGGGATCTGAAGAATACGGGCCGAGCCCCCCGCATTAACCACTGAATGAGTAAGACCCTCTTCAAACATCCTAACATCAACGGGGTCCAGGTCTGACTCAGATTCATAGTCATCAACCACCACGCCTTTTCCCCTTTCTGCTGCTGAAGAAGAAGCACGACCCGCTGCAGAAGATGAGGGCACGTCTTAAATCACGACGGCAACCCCAAAATTCTGATTCTCCACCGCGTTAGGTTGTTGGCCACCAACAACGACAGGGATTTCTGATTGAGCCAAGATGGCAGCGGGAGTTTCTGATTGCTGATCGCGGACACCGACCATTCCAACGGTTTGCTCCGTCCCTATTGGTGAAGCCGCAATAACACCCTCTCCAGAGCCCATTGGGGAAGAGTCGTCCAGATGAATTATTGTTGGGGGAGCCGTCTCAAACTCTACTCTCTTCCTCTTCGACGGCCCCCTCTTCCTCTCCAGTAGATGGTGACTCACCCGTTGGGCGAACGACTTCGGTCGGAACCACGTCATGAGAAATGGCCCTCGCCGGAGTAACCAAGGCCGCAGAGTCAACTGAAGCAACCCTCGATGAAGGTCGGGTAGTGGGTATTGCGATAGGATGAGCGAATGTAGCCGGCTGGCGGAAAGCTAACGAAGGGTCCCTTGCTCTCCACACCCTCCCTGACAACGACGAACGAGGTATAAGAAGCTAAATAAAAAGAGGAAGAATAGTAGATAGAGACATCATCTCACTTGTAAGGGGCCTGCGTCCAAACCTCTCATGAAAGGTCGATCATGTGCGAATCCCCACTGTATGGGGAAATATGGCCTCCACCCATTCACGGATACCTTCGACAGGCGGATGGGGCAATCTCTCAGCTACGAAGACGAGACAAAGTTTAGTACTCGCAAAAAACGGTCGAGCATTTCACTAACTAAAAATACAAACTTGTGTGCGAAGTTCCATCTCTCAGGGAATCCCGTTGGGTCCGCCACAATATGTTCAGTCCGCACATAAAAGTAATTCTCGTAGAAACGACGATTTGTCCTGTCGTCCATCTTCACCACCAGACTCCTCGACCCCTGAGGACGCATATGAATCATCGAACCGCGGATAAGTTGAGGAGCAAAGATGCTGAGCATATGGTCCAAAGTGACCTCACAACCGACAAGTTCTGCATACTTGAGCAGCATAAGGAATAACTTGTACAAATACGGCGAAAGTTGGGCGGGGCACACTTCGTAGAAACGACAAAAATCCACCACCAACAGGGGAAGAGGAAGTGTGTACCCTACAATAAAGGGGTAGGAGTAGAACACGCAGTACCCAGGTCGGTCGAAGTGAACTATGTCGTTCCCTTCCACTGGCTGTATATCGACGTAATTGGGGATTCCCCACCTTTCTTTTAACTCTACAATTCCCCTTTCCCTCATGACGGAGGGGACGGGTTCCGTTTCCACCCCGCCGCTAATACTAAAGTCGGTCGCCTCTCTCCCGGGGCGAGGCAAGATCTCAACCACTGAGGGAACCTCCTCATCCTCCGCTGCATCCGCCCTTCCGACGACCTGAGCAGAACTTTCCGGTACCGGATTAGCGGCGGGAAGATTGTCGCGAGAATCACCAACCATTTTTAGCAGAAAACGCGCCAAAGAAGTAATAAAAAGGAGAGATGAAAGATTTCAGCGAACAAGAGGGTAAGAAGAAATTCGAGGTATCAGAAAAAAAGATATATCTGCAGAACTCTCCCAAGCAAAAGATGAAGAAGTGTGTCAACCGAATGATAAGCTCCACCTATTTATAAGAGACATAAATCCCCTGAGCACGAAATCCAAGAGTCACCAATCGAATCTGATGGGGCACGAAATGTTTTAGTTCCCCAGGGACGTGTGTAATAATGACCATAACCACGAAACAACGTTTCGATACCCAACGACGTTTAGGTTTCGAAACCGTCGCAACGGTCCATTAGGATCGAAAGAACGCCGCCACCCCGTTAAAAACCCACAAAATATGACTAAGGAACAGAAAGTCGTAGGTCAGATTTCTCTCGAAATCGTAATGAACATGATCCATCTGCCGAATCCGACATAGGACGACCCCGAAAGACGGGGGGACTAACTGTATTGGTCAAAATCTAACCATCACGACCAAGTTGACCGATATCCCATCTCAGTAACTAGACAACGACGGTCAACAGATCCCACTCCATTTCTCCTCTATGACATCCGCCGAATCGGTAAGAGTGACGCCTAAAATCACGACCAAGACACACCAGTGGCAAGAAGATGTCGAGTCAAGCAAAGAGCAAGGATACCCTGACTATATATAACCAGAGAAAGCTCTCAATTGGGGGGGCTTCTCCATTTTCTAAAAAGGAAGACAAAAAAGCTCCCTTCTTGTATTCTAGAAAAAGAGGAAATGACATTGAAGAAAGTATGTAAATCTACTTTCTCATCGGTCGATAAGAAAGACAATGTCGAATCTTAATAAGATCAATCATATCTCTTTCGTCCCATATGCAATCATTGTTGTTAACTTTTCGATCTGAAATTAATTATGTTTGACTAGGATTTACCCCTTTATCTTTGACTGATTTATTTAAAAAAAATTTAATATCTTTTGAGTCAAACAAGCATGAAATGAAGATACTTTTTATGGGAAGTCTTTTAGAATTATTTGTATCAGTAAAGCTGGATATTTGGATACAACAACAACAACAACAACCCAGTATTATCCCACAAGTGGGGTTTGGGGAGGGTAATATGTACGCAGACCTTACCCCTACCCCGAAGGGTAGAGAGACTGTTTCCAGGAGACCCTCAGCTCAAAAAGGTAATAGGAGCCGATATATTAGTACCATAAAAATGCATAATAAATAACAGCAATATAAGGGATATAAAATACAAAATACGAAATACGAAATACAAAATACGAAATAGATGGCTGGTATAGTAAAACTATCAGGTAAAGCCCTGCATTAAAAGACGACCAATGACATTCTTAGTCTAACTCCTAACTAGCTAGTTTCACTCTATTGTGCTATAGAAAAGCTGGATATTTGGATAGAGTTGAAATTAAACAGGTAAACCCACCTCTATTCTCTGTCCGATCGAGCCATAAGGAGCCAAAATAGGAAACAGGTAGCTCCCTTTCTCTCTCCAAAAGCTAACCAACGGCTCACGTATTTCAATTATCCAATATATCTATCTATTCTCCTCCCCAATTATCAATACAGCAGAGCCATGGCTTCTTCATCTTCTCTCACTACTCTCTCTCAAGCAGCTCTCTTTTCTCCTTCTCTCCCTCGCCATGCCTCGACCTCTTCTTCTCCTTCTCTCTCTTTCCCCACTTTTTCCGGCCTTAAATCCACCACTTTCACCACCACCCACCGCCGTGCTTCTCCCTGCTCCGCCACCATCTCTAAACAACAGACTTCTGTTCAGGCCTCTGCAACCGTAGAGACTTTGGATAAGACTGATGCGGTCCTCGTTGAGAAATCAGTGAATACTATTCGATTCTTGGCTATTGATGCTGTTGAAAAGGCTAATTCGGGTCACCCGGGTTTGCCCATGGGTTGTGCTCCAATGGGTCATATACTGTACGATGAAGTGATGAAGTATAACCCCAAGAATCCTTATTGGTTTAATCGTGATCGGTTTGTTCTTTCTGCTGGTCATGGTTGTATGCTTCAGTATGCTCTCCTTCACCTCGCTGGTTATGATTCTGTTCAGGTCTATTTCTCTCTCTCTCTCTCTCTCTCTCTCTCTCTCTCTCTCTCCCCCTCTCTCTCTCGTGTGTGTGTGTGTGTATGTGTGAGTGATGTGCGCGCCTGTGTGTATGGCTATGGCCCCATGTTCTTGTGGATTTATTTGGGATGGCCAAAAATGTAATCACTTCGTTTCAATTTATGTGATATAGTTTGACACGACTCAGAGTTTAAGGAAGAAATAAAGACTTTTGAAACTTATGGTATGATATAACATTTCTGTGGCTATAAAAACTTGTGATTGAGGATAAAACGGAATGTTTAAAGTTAAATTGTTTTTAAATAAAGAAATGTGTCATTCGTTTTCGAAATGGATTACCGAGGAAATAGTGTCACATAAACTGGAATAGAGGGAGTATTTGAATACTTGAATTCTAGAAAATAGAAGAAGATGTTTCTACCAAAAGGGCAACTTAGATGAACATTTTGGCATTGTTCTGATCCTTTAATACCTGAAATTATGTCAAAATAGTATCTTTATACGTCATCCTACACATTTTACACCTTGGACTATTAACATGTGTCGACAACTTTTATATCCAAACACACTCTATCTTGCTGTTTTCTGTTCAGAATTGGATTTGGATCGTTCTTTTTAGGAAGAAATGGCTTCAGATTTGCTGTTTTCCATCCCATTGTTTTATAAATTGATAGAAAAATCATTGTTTGATGACATTTTGGACAATACCTGATAATATTTTCAACTGTTTTTAGGAGAAGATCGGAAACAGCCTCTCTGCCCCTCGGGGTAGGGGTAAGGTCTGCGTACATACTACCCTCCCCAGACCTCACTTGTGGGATTATACTGGGATGTTGTTGTTGTTGTTAGGAGAAGATCATCTTTAATTGATTTGGTATAGATATTTTTGTTTAAGCGACTATCTATGGCTCATCTTTGTTATTGAAGTTTAAACTAGTTCTTTTCGTTCATTGTGCCTTACTGATTATCTTTAGTATTACTAACTGATTAGGAAGAGGATTTGAAGAGCTTCCGTCAGTGGGGTAGCAAAACCCCTGGTCACCCTGAGAACTTTGAGACTCCTGGTGTTGAAGTCACCACTGGTTAGTGTACTTTCATATGCCTATGCACTTCTGATAATTATTGATTCATATTTCTGCTTCTGGTGCTATATATTTGCTTCCATAACTTTTGAGTTATGAGTCCATTTAATTAATTGTGATCTTATTTTATTTGTTATTAGGTCCTCTGGGCCAAGGTATTGCCAATGCTGTTGGCTTAGCTCTTGCAGAGAAGCACTTGGCTGCTCGTTTTAACAAGCCAGACACTGAGATTGTTGACCACTACACGTAACAGAGTGTCCATTCTCCCAAAGACCCTTTTGACTTTGTATTGTCTTGTTTGCCTAATGGCAAATGACTGTTGACTGTGCAGATATGTTATTCTTGGCGATGGTTGCCAGATGGAGGGTATTTCACAAGAAGCTTGTTCCCTTGCTGGACACTGGGGACTCGGAAAATTGATTGCTTTCTATGATGACAACCACATCTCAATTGATGGTGACACGGAAATTGCTTTCACTGAGGATGTTGGAGCCCGTTTTGAGGCTCTTGGGTGGCACGTGATCTGGGTGAAGAATGGTAACACCGGTTATGATGAGATTCGTGCTGCCATTAAGGAAGCCAAATCTGTCAAAGACAAGCCCACTATGATCAAGGTCCAATATATACTGTCGTGAACTAGGAAGAAATCCTGGAAACACATAAAAAGCATTGCAATTTGTTTACCATAAAGTTTATACTGCTCTTTCTTTCCATCTTTTTTGTTTTTCCCTTTGCCTTTCCCGATTTCTTTGTAATGTCTATCAGTACTCTGACTGTTCTTTTCTTGCAGGTCACTACAACCATCGGTTTTGGTTCTCCTAACAAGGCAAACTCTTACAGTGTGCACGGCAGTGCACTTGGAGCAAAGGAAGTAGAGGCCACTAGAAATAACCTTGGATGGCCTTATGAGCCTTTCCATTTGCCTGAAGATGTGAAGAGGTTACTATAACATCCTCTTTACCTAGTTTATTTTACCTTTGCAGTCACTTATATTGGTATCACGAACTTACTGCAGCCATTGGAGTCGTCATGCAGCTGAGGGTGCTGCTTTTGAAACCGAATGGAATGCCAAGTTTGCCGAATATGAGAAAAAGTACCCAGTGGAAGCTGCAGAATTGAAATCCATCTTTACTGGTGAACTACCTGCTGGATGGGAGAAAGCTCTTCCTGTGAGTGATTGTTATCTTAATTTCAAATCTCAATCCAAGTTTAAATAGACTATCTTTATATCAGTCCTTAACTTTTGATTGGGGTTTTGCAAATTGTTTCTATTGCAGTAAGTGAGAGCTTGTCTTCATCTGGATTTTCCAAACATTCATCTATCTTTTCTGACTACAAGGCCCTAAATTCTAAAAAAAAATTGAAATAACTATTTTGGCATAACTGCTCCTTAGTCAGCTTTCCTCTAATATGGTTTGCCAAAAACTGATAATTGCTGTGGCTTTTGCAGTATCAAAATTATCTTAATCAGTTATTTGCATGTTTTCTTGATCTCAGACTTATACACCCGAGAGCGCAGCTGATGCCACCAGAAACTTGTCACAACAAAACCTCAATGCTCTTGCCAAGGTTCTACCCGGTTTCCTTGGTGGTAGTGCTGATCTTGCCTCATCAAACATGACCCTTTTGAAAATGTTTGGTGACTTCCAAAAGAACACTCCAGAAGAGCGTAATTTAAGGTTTGGCGTTCGTGAACATGGTATGGGAGCCATATGTAATGGGATTGCTCTGCATAGCCCTGGCTTTATTCCCTATTGCGCTACTTTCTTTGTGTTCACTGACTACATGAGAGGAGCCATGCGAATTTCAGCCTTGTCTGAAGCTGGAGTTATTTATGTTATGACCCACGATTCAATTGGTCTAGGAGAAGATGGTCCAACCCATCAACCTATTGAGCACTTGGCAAGTTTCCGTGCAATGCCCAACATTCTGATGTTCCGTCCAGCAGATGGGAATGAGACAGCCGGTGCTTACAAAGTGGCTGTCCTCAGAAGGAAGACACCATCAATCCTTGCCCTCTCTCGACAAAAGTTGCCTCAACTTGCTGGAACTTCTATTGAAGGAACAGCAAAGGGTGGCTACATTGTATCAGACAATTCTTCAGGCAACAAACCTGATGTCATTTTGATCGGTACTGGCTCAGAGTTAGAAATTGCTGTCAAGGCTGCCGATGAACTCAGGAAAGAAGGAAAGGCAGTGAGAGTTGTTTCCTTTGTCTGTTGGGAGCTTTTCGATGAACAACCAGCTGATTACAAAGAAAGCGTCCTTCCAGAATCTGTTACAGCTAGAGTTAGCATTGAAGCTGCATCAACATTTGGATGGCAGAAAATTGTTGGAGATAAAGGAAAAGCCATTGGAATTGACGGATTCGGTGCCAGTGCTCCTGCTGGAAAGATATACAAAGAGTTTGGTATTACAGCAGAGGCTGTTGTAGCTGCAGCTAAAGAAGTTTCTTAGGCCTTATTAGTTGCCATTCTTGGTTGTTGGTGGTCTACTGAATTGATTCCATTTAGGTTATGAGATGTGATATAATGGTGGAAACGATATCAAATGGACTCTCGCCACAGTTCACAGACGCCCGCCTGGATTCAAGTAAGGGTGAAACTTCTTTTTCTTCAGTTGAGCGTAGAGCCATCGGAATGAATCCAAGATTAGGATAGAGATTAGGTACATTGATGCTCCTGAATTTGTATACTTACACCATATGTTGAGTTTGTAATCTTGTTTGGTTGATTGATCACAAATGTCTCTTTCTCAATTGGAGTTTCATGCGTAGAGGCCTTCTTTTCTTCATTTTTATTCCATATGGTTCATTCTGATCAGAAGCAATTGAACCTTATAGTTTTTGACTAGTTTGATGACATGTTGGTGTGAAGGAATCAAATTGCTTCTATACACATTTTCCTTCTAAATTTTGGATGGTTGAGAAGAGTTATCCCTCTTGAATTGGCCCTGTTTAGATATTGTATTTTAGCCATTGAAGAAAATATGGAAATCTAATCTCTTCAAGCAAATGGGGGTCTTTCTAAGCAACAAAATGTGGCCCAAACAAGATTTAGGCAAATTAAAAAGAAATCACTCATTATATTTTTTGTCTTTAAATTTGAATCTTGATCTTTCATAAATTTCATCTCACTTTGTTGACGTACGGCTAGGCCACACCATCGGTACCTTTAGCATAAGCTCTCTTTTAAATCAAATTTCAGCCATCGGTAATCATTTCTATGACTGGTTTGTATATAGTCGTGTGGTCTCATTGCCATATGCACAGAACTTAGGAAGGTAATTCAAGCTCTCGATGGATTTGATTCATTTGCACCTATCTTGCTGATGTTTTATACTTCAATATCACACAAGAAGGCGTAATTTGTGTGGTGTTTAATTTTTGCGTGCACAGATTATAGAAGGACTTGGTTCTTTTATATGTTCCTTATACTACTGTCGCGGAATAATAAATGCAAAACGTAAAGTACCTAGTACAATTGCTTCTAGATAAAGCTGAAAAGCACAACTCAAAAGCCCTATTACAATGAAACTATAATAAGAGACAGACACTTGGAACTGATTCATCTATCTGGTTCATGTAGCTTCAAGTTCGAACACTTGAATCACACAAGAATTGCTTGCAAAATGTCTTGTTATTTTGCTCTCAAATCACGTTTAACTTCAGCGTATGTGCATACCTGTAAAATGAAAACATCCTGAAATATATAGAGTTAATAGAATAGGAAAAAGCTAGAAGTATAATGCACTTTCTTGGTGGAAGAGTTCTAGTTATCTTCAACTTCTAACTCCTCCCTTATTTAGGATAGAGTTCTCTTCGAGTAAGGAGTTCTTCTCCTTATCACTTTTGCAACCTTTTCGTTCAGGAGATATAAGATATAACCACTTAAGCTTATCTCCTTCACGTGCATACCTTGTGCTCGAATCTGCCCGTGTTTGTGTACACTATTTTTATGGACGTGGTTCATGCTTAAGTTCCTTTGTCAATCATCAAAACAAACTTAATTAGGCCAACACTTGCATTTGTTTTCGGCCAATTAATGTTTGGATTAAAATCCTTTCCAGCATCCTCCCATTCTGACCGCTCACAGAATTAATTATCCTGAACAGTGCTAGTGTTCCATCCGATTAGACGTACAACATATAATAAGTATGATGTAGAACGATATCAAACTCATAATTTGCTAGAACAATTTCAGTAAGGTGAACAAAAAAATGAATCCTTTAGCAAATAACATGCATATTTCATATCATATCGAATGTCCCCACACCTAACTAAAGATTAGCACAACTATGATCATGGTAACTACAATGAAGTAGCCGCACAGGTATCGAAGAAGTTGTACTTCTTGTAACTCGTTAGCATTTTCTTTTTACTTTTGCCTTGGGAGCGATTGTTGAAGAAGGGCTAGACATTGAACTGCTTCCCACTGTAGACTAGAAGTAACTACGAGCAGAGGGAGATCAAAAGCTTTTGGCGGGAATTCAACTGAAATCATTAATGCTTTCGTCTCGAACTATATGTACATATAAGAAAAAAATAAAAATATTACCTCTGCTAATAAATGGTATTTGAAACCACAACGATAACCGTAAAGGAAGACAGGGGCATCAGCTAAGGCTTTCAACTCTTTTTTGTTCGCCATGTGATGATCTATATATATGTTGAATTTATTTATTTCTGTAAAGAAGACATGTACACTAACAGATTGAAAACTTGCATGGGCCAGTGTAAGGAGTAGTGTACATTTTGGAACGTGGGGATACTATTAGCGAGTTTAATTAACTCGTGTATACCAATAGTGTAAAATATCTTTACTCATCTTTATGGAAAGCCATCTAGGAATTGAATTTAGATGTAATTGGATATAATTACACAGTTTAGCATATTTGTTTGGTCAAGTAATTACTTGGTCAACATGAAATTGAGTGTAATTGGATAGGTGTAATTACACTCTCCAATTCTCAAGGGGAGGTGATAATTGATGATAATTACACTGTTACTTTTTAATTTCTTTCCTTTTTGTTTTTATTTAATTTATTTTCTTTATAACTTTTTATTTTCATTGTTTTAATTATTTTTACTTTTTAATTTTAAATTATATTTTTCATTGTACATTATTTATCTTTTATTTCTCTACCTTTACTTCTTGTGATTCTATGTAATTGCTTGTATATTTTATTACTTATTTGTTTTATTTTCATTCTAGTTTTTGAAACTACACCTCCTAATATTAGAAATAATGAGTCATTAACAAACTTGGCATATAATGAGTGATGTCATTAAAGTAGAATTTTGTTGTTGAATGAGGTTATACACTTATTATGTTTCCTAATATTAAGTTGTATTGGAACTTATTTTTATTATGTTGGAATTTGACATATGTTTAACCCATCTTTTTTGGATTTTGAAATTTTGTTATATTTATGGTTCCAATTCACTTATTTTAGTTGTATTGACTTGTTATTTCACATTGCATGTTAGTTCATTTTTTTGTTAGAATTAATAGATTAGTTTTGTCAAACGTTTGAATAATGTTATGAAATTATATTTATAAATATTAATTTATTTTATCAAACATGCATTCCCTGATGTTCTTACAAAATGTATGTTTTTAGTTTATAATTAATTAAATTAAATATTATTAATTTAGAAAATATATATCAATTATTTTTACAATATTAGTTATAAATATATGATTACTAATTAATGCATATTCAAGAAAAAATATGCAACTTAAATACCAAATCTAATATTATTTATACTTATAAAAAATTATTTATAGGCATATATTTATTATATTAACTTTTAAATTTTGATAATTATTTCATTTAAAATTTAATTTAACTGTACACTTGTGTAACCAAACAGTACGCTTGTAATTACGTTATGAAAAACAAATATGTCGTCGTAATTACAATATTGTGTAATTACAAGGTGTGTAATTATTACTCTAGTAATTACACCAATTTCAATTACCGGATGACTTTCCAAATAGACTCTACATGTTGTACATGTAACCTGCATTAGTTTCAAAATTTTCAATATGCAGCTCTCACTTTTTATAGAGGGTTGTGTGTTGATATCTTGTGGTAACTGACGGTAAAAAATTATTTATAGTGCCGGTTTACATTGATAAAGTTAATTCTTATTGCGCTGATAGGATTTTGGGGATGATCGTAATTTTCTCCTACTGTAATTTTGGAGAAATGTATTAACTCAAAATGCTTGGGAGACTGAAAAAACGTTGCACGACTCTAGGTTAGATCGAAATCTATTAACGAGAATGATGATAACGTAGCACATTCTAGCACTTCTTTCAAATTCTAGGCAGGTCGATGTTATGACGTCAGTAAAATTTTCTGAATGTAATTTCTCTCAATCTAATTATTTTATTTCAAAAAATATCAATAAATGTAACGTACTTTATCCCATATAAGTTCTGTGATCAAGTACACCAAAAATAGTTTTGCCTTTTTATTAACAAAAATGCTTGACTTCTTGTAACAATAATCTAACCGTCGGGAGCAAAACCTATTGTCAGGTTAAATAAAATATCATCTAGCTTAAGGAAGAACTAGAAATGTTTTGAATAAAACTGTCATATTTATGTGCTCATTCCAATGTTTAATTAGAAAGCCAGAATATTGGATTTTAAGAACAATAAATGGAGCTATAGCTCAAAATATTACTGCAGAAAGCCAATGTTAAGAATGAGCCTTACTTAAAAGGAGAAAATAGATAATTAGAGAAACTATTTGTTAATATATACGGACTACAAAGGGAAATACCTTTCTCAATGTGAACAAGTTGCAAAAGATGTATGGTAACTCTCCATATGCGGCACGGTGAACAGAAATAACATGCTATAATCGGTTAATTTATACTGTAATATAAAAATACTTTATACTATTTGGGGCATACTTAAATTTGAAAGTTTAGCTTTGATTTACCGATAAGGATTATGTTGGAATGGTAAGTATACTTTTTCATATTTAACCATAAGTCTGAGTGTTTGAGCCCTGAATATGAAATCGCCTTTGTTAGGAGCATTTTATCCTCCGATATGAGACTTTTCGGTGTAAGTCCGAATTTAATTAGGCCTCAATACTAGATATCGGGTGAAAAAACAAAGAAAGATGAATTAGTTGAACTTGTGATTATTTTTAGTTAGAAACAGCTTAAAGTAGAATGGAAAAGGTTTGTGGTCCTAGTAAGATATTATTAGTTCAAAAATTATTTGACATACAAATTCACCTCATAGCTGGCCTAACAAACTTTATAACATTAGCACTGAATACGAGGGGAAATTTCCCTGAGAAGGATGTTTTCTTTGCCTTGCTTTCAAAATTGTTTGCTCCATTACCCAAAACAAATAGTACTCCCTTCAGTTCAAAATAAGTGATTATTTTAGCTTTTTTTTTGTAGTCCAAAATAAGTGATTTTTTTAGATTTCAAGAGTGAATTAATTATTTTTTTCCTACATTGCTTTTGGAGTAATTAATGTTGGAGTATGTGTTAGGAGTATTTATGTGAAGAAATAGTGAAGGTTAATATGATCAACTTCATTGCTAATTAATGTTAAAAGGTAAATTTCTTAATATGTGTGAAAACAACCAAAAAATCACTTATTTTGGACCGGAGGGAGTACTAATTGTCTGACATGAACTTGTCCCCTTTTAGACCTTTTGCATTAACTCAACAATGAGTTAAAGATTTTAAATTGTTTCGATGTGTGCTATTTTTCATGAATTTTTTCCAACAAATATGTACATATGATCTATGCTGAAAATGATGATTTCAATTGAATGCATTTCCAATACTTTAGGTTCACCTCTACCTTCCCCTCCCCCCACCCCCACCTTCCTGGAAACACAAACAGGGGAAAAAAATATGGTGAGAAGAAAAATAAGTTAAAGGGTGGGTAATTTGCTTAAATTAAGATCTTCACACGATGGAATTTTTGAAGAAGAAAAAAAAAACACACGGAATTAGGCGGTGAGAAGTTGAATATTTTACAACATCCTATTGATTGTGTACATTCGTCATTGTTTGTATGGGTAGACGTTCGGACAGTTCAGATTGGATATAAAAATTTCGGTTTGAATTTTCGATTTTTGGATTGAATAAATTAAAATCCAAATCCAATCCAAATAAAATGTTAGACTTAGCGTTAAAATCGAGATAAAATAGCAGACAACTTGATTCCGAGAGCAAGGCTTCCGAAAGCAGTACTAAGAATGACGTTAGACAGAAAGTAAAGTATTATTTAGCTTGAAATAATGTGTAGCATAAGTTTGTCAGATTTTTCCTGTGTTACAATGGTTATTGAAATCACTACTATAGCTATACCTAGGGAATAAGGTCCTAGGATCAAGCCTCTCTTAAATGACAATAATTGGGGCCATTGATGAATATGTAACGACAGATAATGAATGCCAAAATTCTCTGTAACGGACGTGTATTCAATACTGAGGAGTATTCTTCATTGAATGTCGTCCGGTGGCAGATATTCGTTTGCCCTCGTTAACAATGTTCCCTTCGGGGTCTACTCGATGCCAATCGAAGCTGTTGTCCTTGGTCTTGGTTTTCGCTCACTTCGTCTTCCGTTTGTCCTTGGTTCCACGTGTCACTCTATCATTCGAGTATTTAATGTAAACCGATTTATCCTATACAGATAGTCTTCCTATTTTTCGGTGGCATATCTTTTTGTCACTAGGAAGTTGGTGAAGATTCCTTTCTTGGCGGAAAATTTTTGAACCCTTCTGAAAAGTTTCTGACACTTGATAAGACACACGTCTCTTCGTATTTAATACCCCGAACACGTGTTACTCAATGATTTAGCAATATTTTCACCGGTTCTCGAAGTAATCATAATCACGATTTTAGCCGCATATTCATTTACTTATACACATCATTCTTCTTTTTTTACACTTAATAGTTCTACAAACTCTCTCAACTTCTTTGCTGCTTTCATCTTTCTTCACGGAACTCTTACCACCTTCTACTGATCATGGCTTCCTTTACTAACTCTTCCAAGAATTCTGGTCTTCTCATCGGTGGGAGTCCAAAATAGAGCAAAGACAAAGAAATCGACATTGATGCTGACACCCCTACGGTGACCACCATCATCCCCAAATGTCTCAACACAACCAAGGACTTTGAAGAGAAGTTCCCTTCTTCAAGCTGCCACACTTGGGCTGTTAGCAAATACCCCTCTTCTATTCGCCCTTCAATCATTCATGTTGTGAAGGAGGACTATGATTTCCATGATCTGAAAATTATGGCTCCTGAACTAGTGGAGCGAGTAACCTTCTCTAAGAAGGGCTTCATGTACGTTTATACGTACCTATTTATTTTGGGTGTATTTTCTTTAAGTAGGGGATTTGACCCCGTGATTTTGGAGTTGTGACATAAATACCAGGTTTGTAGTCACATGTGCGCCCTTTAGTATGGCGAGCTGCAACCTGTCTACGGCGGCTGTGCCAGGAGATGAAGGAGGAGCTCATCTTGGCTCACATGATGAATCTCTACTCCCCCAAGATTTTATGTAGGGGAGTAATAAATTTTAGCAAATGTGACTACCATGCTTTGTTCACCAGCATGGATAATGACAATGACCGTGGATGGATGGAGCGGTTTGTCGTTGTTGCCACCAGGGATATCATCCTGGCAATAACTCCATCTTTCCCTGAGTCCTAGACTCGTACACATAAGTTCAAAGTCCGTCTTTCTTTTTTTTTTTTGAAAAAATGTTGTTTCATGTCGTTGTTGATCCTTCTCTTTTCATTATTTTAGCAACTCGGTGGACACCACCAAGGGTTGAAGGCTTGGATCTGTGAGTTCAGAAGATTTTGGACATTGCCACGCCTGTCATCCGCCTGTGGAAAGAGCTAGCCCCTAAATACAGATGGAAGGCTAAGAATCATGGTAAGTTGACTCGCAAAACTGATTCTTCCCTCATTTCATTTTTGTTCATAAGAAAATTAGTTAACCTCTTTTTTTGTTGGATTCATATCTCCCGCATGGCTCTGTTACCATCCCTGAGGAGGATGTTTTGGTTGATTACATAGAGGCTACGAGGCTGTTGAAGGAGGCTCTTACCCGAACATGCGCCATCGGATCTGCTTCCGGTGCAAGCGTTTCCTCTCGGAGTCCTCGGCCAGAGAACAAGCAACCAAAAAGGCGGCGTTCTTCTTCAACCGAGGTCAAGAATAAAAGGCAAAGAAAGTCAAACCTGAGCTAGCCGCATCCACTATCGTTATTGACAATGATGGGGAAGCCAGTGATGAAGGGGATTCCCTACAAAGGAGACAACGACCTTCATCAGCTCAACAAAATGCTCAATCGGAAGAGCTTATAACCCCAATCGGGGATGATTCCCAAGCGCTCTAGGAGAGTTTGACTTGGTGGAGAATGCCAATTCTCCCTTTCCGGTCCCGGTAGCTGCTCCCGGTACTATGAGGCTGAGTACCGGGCCTCTTTAGTCTTTGGTTGGTGAGCAACCAACAACCAACACTGCCTCCACCACAGCTGTTTCTCAGCCCACAATACCATCAACTTCATCTCCTTCCACGCCGACCATACTTTCATCACTAGCAACTACTACATCACTCCCACCGGCTGCAGATGCTTGAGAGAAGGATGTCCCTCCTCCCCAGTCCCCAGACCATGGGAATTTGAGGCACAACTACTCGCCCCCTTCTGCAGATCCCCAGAGGAGGATGAACGTCTCCCTCTCGGTATTTACTGAGTGACATTTGCGATCCCGGCCGGTTGAAATCGCCAATTATCTGAAGTCACTGGCTTCGAGAACCGATAAGAAAAAAATACTATCTCTTTGGGGAGAGTGTTTGTTGAATAACAACATGCACAATGCGGTAACGTACTAGTTGTCTTTGCTGTTTGTTTCTTTCTGACTTGCTATGATAGGGTTTCTAACTTGGGTTTTTGATTCGCTAGCCAACTTTCTTGATTTCGAGGGCCTTCAAAATTGATCCTCGATAAAGAAAGATTCCAGTCCGAGCGACCATTTGTTGGCCGAGAAGGACGAAACTGCTGCTCGCCTCCCGGTGCTGGAAGTAAAAGTTGCTAAAGTTGGTAAGTTAGAGGATCGGTTACAATAGAGTGAGCAGGAAGTGATGACCCTCAACCAAGAAGCCTCTCAGTTAAATGTACAGTTTCAAGAAGCCAAGGCTAAATGGTCTGAGGTTGAGAATCTTGTGCTCGCTGCTGCCATGCATGAATGCTCCTTTGAGAGATTGGATATCTTGGAGGTAGCCTTGAACTCCAAAGCTGAAGAGGCTGCTGCTGCAGAGGGGAAGCGTGCACAGATAGAGGATAGGTATAAGAGGATCATGGAACATAATAAGGTTCATATAACCACTATCCGTCATCTTGATCTTAGCCTTAGCGCCATAAAATTCGAGCGGGATGGCATTTCGATCGAAGTTGATTGGCTTAAATCAGAACTCCAGCATTGAGCGGATTCCCTCATCATTGAGAAAACATACTCTATGTATAGCATGAGGATAAAAACTTTGTAAGAGGCCAAAGCGGGCGTCATTGATATTGACATTGAAATCGCCAAGGCCCGAAAGCTAGAGTTAACTACTCGAGGACGCCTCCCGGATCAACTTGATGCAGCTGACTCTTCTGGTTCTGGTTCTGGTTCCAAGTTCTCAGAAACCAAGGAGGAACTTGAGGAGAATAACGATGAAGTACAAGATCCGAAGTCGATGACCGATCTGCCCACATCTCCCGGGGGTGAAGATGCTCCTCTTCCCCTGAGTTCTGAGGGCGATGTAGTTTAGCTTTTAACTTTCTTTTCCTTTGTTGTTTTATTTTTATATTTTTGTACTTGTGCTGCTTGGCATATTTGATAAATAGAAGTGCTTTTTTGTTTAAGCATTGTTCGAAGCTTACATTTTTACATCGAATTATACAAGGTTTCAGGTCCATTTTTGCCCAATAGCATTTGGGTTCCGGTCATAAACTCTTCCGGAACCAACCCTTTAATGTGAGGGTTTTAATAAGAGAGGGCCCTCTTATGTTTACGGTGCTCTTGAAGCGGACATATCCTATTCATTCCATCACTAGCAATTGAAGCACTTGATTAACTTTCAAATGATAAATCAATTCATCATTTGGACAAAAAACAAGATAAAAATAAAAGGACTTTAATTTATTCCTTCTATATCCAAAAGTACATATGCATTTGTTTTGTTGAAAGAAAAGAAATTGCCATTACTTGTGGCTAATTTATACAACTTGTTTCCATGGGGCTGGCTGTGCAATCCCCGATCTCGCTGAGACATATTTGTTCCCAAATTTCGTAGTCTAGGTTTCTGTGGCAATTGGGTTGCCGTATTCTCATATCATTCCCCCCGGTGTTCGAATGCAAAGGATGCATATTGGAACACTAGAAGTCTTGCTCGTTCGAGGATTCCACTAGTGAATGGTTGGATAATCTTTGGTTCGACAACAAACTTGTTTCCCATAGGAACTTTGCTATCGATCCAAAAATAGTCTAACCAACCCCCTAGTAGCCGGTAGGGAAAACACTTGTAAATGATTGAATATTCTTTGGTCAAATGGCAAGTTTTTCTTCCCAATAAGAATTTTCCACTGAGCCAAAGACTATTCAACCATCTTGCAGTGGTTTGTCATTTCGTTGCCTTGTCGTTTAAAGGTCTTACTTCTGCTGATGGAGTTTCCTTCGTAGTATGCTTTCCATTGATGCCTCGCTAAAACCTTGCCAGAAAAACCCAATTAGGACAAAAATTGGACGAAGGAAAAAAGAGTGCATCATATACTTTCAGTACAAGCGGTACTGATTAGAAATAATACCTTTTGAGGTGGGTCACATTAAAATTGCTTGGCAATTTGAATCCGACTTGGTTTTCCAGTTCATATGATCCTTTTCCGATAATAGCTAAAACCCGGTAAGGGGCCTTCCCATGTCGGACCCAACTTCCCTGCGTTGAGCTCCAGGGTGTTTTGAGTCATATTTCTTAAAACCAAGTCTCCCACTTTGAAATAACAGAGATTGACTCTACGATTATAGTATCTTTCCATTATTTGTTTCTGGGCCACCATCCTTATGTGCGCCAAGTCCCTACAATCGTCAAGCAACTCCAATTTGATTAGTAATTCCTCATTGTTTGTTTCTTCATCCTCCCGGAAGTACCTCGAGGTCGGTTTTCCTACTTCTACCGGGATCAGAGTTTCTGCTTCGTAAATGAGAGATAAAGGTGTCTCTCCTATGCTTGACTTGGTCGTCGTCTGGTATACTCAGAACACTTCTAGTAACTCTTCGGGCTATTTTCCCTTGCCTACTTCCAACCTCTTTTTGCGATTTTAAATAATCTCCTTATTAGTTGATTCTGCCTGCCTATTTGCACTTGGATGATATGGCGATGATGTGATTCTTTTAATCATCAAGTCTTCAAGGAATTTTATGACCTTTGAGCCTATGAAATGTGGTTCGTTATCGCAGGCAATCGCCTTCAGTATTCCAAACTGGCAGATTATGTTTTCCCATAGGAATCGACTACTTGGCGCACGCCGATTTTTTGGTAATGACCTACTTCAACATACTTAGTGAAGTAATCAGTTAAAATCAAAAGAAATCTTACCTTACCAGGGGCCGGTAGCAGCGGACCGTCCATGTCCATCCCCCATTTCATGAATGGACATGGGGATAATACCGAGTGTAGTAGCTCTACCGTTTGGTGCACTAATGGCGCATGGTGTTGACACTTGTCGCATTTTTGAACGAATGCCTTAGCATCTTGCTTCATCCGGGGCTAGTAGTATCCTACCCTAACTAATTTTAACACCAACAAGTCTGCACCTAAATGATTTCCACAGATTCCTTTGTGAACCTCTCTGATGACATAATTACCTTCGAAGGGGCCTAAGCATCGGGCCAACAGGACTTGGAACAACCTTCTGCATAATTGTCATCCCTAGAAGCAATAACGAGCTGCTTTAGTGTGGAGTGTCACGACCCAAATCGATGGGCCGCGACGAGAACCCAGTGCCTTACTCAACCGAGTACCAACATAACGTATCTTTCATATCATTCTATCATAGGTAAATGAACCAGAGTGAAGTATGAGGGAATACAAACTTATACATATGAAGTACGGGCCTATAAGGCCTGCATGATTCTTTATATACTCGAAACATATCCATATACAATAACATCTGTCTACAAGCCTCTAAGAATACATAATATCATAAAGGTCGGGACAGGGTCCTGCCATACCAATCAATACATGCACTAATCATACTGACCAAAGAAGCAACTCCGGAGCAAATGGAGCGCACCAACACCTTCCACTGAGATGACAGCCTGTTTGGAGGACTCTCGACCTGTCTATCAGGACCTGCGGGCATGAAACGTAGTGTCCCCAGGCAAAAGGGACGTCAGTACAAATAATATACCAAGTATGCAAGGAATGAAAATCAGTAACAAGTAGACATAAGAGAAACATGGAGTAAAAGACTCAACATGTATATCTGAATAACTATGTGAATCATTTAATATTATAATATCGTGCATATGCGTATAAATGTCATACCATGCATGGGTATATGTGTTCATAACATCATCAAGCATCTGAGGGTATCCCATCATATCATCTCGGTTGCTGTGGGCAAATCATCAACGTATACCAGCTGATCAGGTGGTGGTGCATATATAACACCATAACCTTTCCCATATCCCACATATATAATACCATCTGGTCATGGGTAAATGTGTATGTATAAATGCATGAAATACATATGAAATACGTTAATAAAATCTCTTGATACATCATAAGACCATCATGCCTCTGATTAATATCATGAAGTAAATTTTTTCAATTTACGTATTTTTCTGGGACCCATGAACAGATGATAAAATAATAGGACACATGGGAATTCAAGAATATATGCACCTCTAATACTTCTATGAATATAGTCATTTATGAAAGTTGTGCATTTTTTTGTTTTGTTTGTATCGTACGGATCATGCCAAAAAAAAAGAAGGGATAACCTTAACATACCTGGAGTAGGGAAAAATTCGTGTGATATTCTTGGAAAAGGTTGCACCGTACTCCTTTAGAATCGCAAAATCTCACATTGCTAGTATGCTAAGAAATCTCGTTGGATTTTAGTTGAAGAATGAAAATCTTCGCTGCCGCAGTGAACTTAATGTGCTAAAGAATAATTGAAATTGGTAAACATTGATTGAGCGTTGGCTGCTAAGAGTGACCGAGAGGGGCAACCAAAGGAACAACTTGGCAGAACTCTCTTAATCCATCAACCTCAACTTAAATGGGATTGTTGCCTTTGTTTTGTATTGAATATATTAAAAGTGAAATATTATGTAACTAACATAGTTTTGTCACTTAATCATAAAACTAGTAAAAGTCATTCTCTTAGTATTGTGGCTTTCTGCCACCTTTTTTGGGGGTTAATCTTATCTCATAATTTTATAATTAATTAGGTATGTCCCGTTACCCGATAATTAACAAATTACCCGCATAATTAAGAATTATCTAAAATTACTTAAAATTCTACTTATTTTTTTAATACACTTTATACATTCTACTATCATGGTCATGTGGTACCTTGTATGGTACTAGTCCGTAAATATCGGTTATTAACGCTTGACCCGTATTTTATCCCAATATGTCAAACTTGGACGAAAAATTCATTTTTTTGACGTGCTTTCCCTCTCATCTTCACGAATTTACTCATCATTTGTTTAAAATAGCATAATCCTTATAATCTCCAAATAATCTTTTTTCTTGCACCAATGTCAATTACCTTACAAGAAATTCAACGTACAATACTACATGGTGCAATATTGTCGTAATTTAATACTGCAAAACGTAATATTGACGCAATATTGCGGGGCGTAACATCATTCCCTCCTTTTGGAACATTCGTCCTCGAATGTTGACTGATGCTCTTATCATTCTAATAACCAGTAGGTCTTGTGAATACTTTAGTACTCGTCTTTCCATCTAGGCGACTGTTCTGTGAATGAATCCCAAAGGCCAGGGCATTCCCCCCTCCTTTAAGTCTCTTTCTCACACCACGACTTGTAGTTGGAATCCTTATAATCTCATAACTGTTGCTACCTATCATGCAGCCTTTACGACTCTAACTTTGTATGTGCACCTGACTTTTCTCTTCTCTTCCAGCTTTTAGCCAATCTCTAGGCTTCACTTTGTGAACATATACAACATTATATCAAGCTGTCCCTTTGGGCGTCATTAGCTTTACTATATCTAAGTAGGCCATACTATACCAAAATTCTTACCTCGATTTATTATTACTGAGGTCTGCTACCAAACTCCAGGTTACTCCCGTTGCTTATCCTATATTCATAAAGCTAAATCCTTTAACGCTTCTTCATTACTGTTCATCTTAAGACTGGTGGACCAATCTCATCTCGTACTTTGCAACTTTTACCCATCCATTGTTGATTCACCTCAATGCTGATTTACGACCATCCATTGATAACTTGAAATTTTTTACATAATATATTGCCACTAGGGCTTACGTTTCACCATGAAATATTTGAATTGATTTTTCTGATCCACCTGGGTGATACGATATTATACTTCCATAACCATATTTCATAGCATCCCAATGTGACTCGCCTTACGTGGCTATTTTTAATCCTGTCCAATTCATGAAATCCCTTTCTTTTTTCTTTTTTTTTGCCAGACCATTACTCAATCGAAGGCCCAAACGCCGTTCTTTATCTATCATAATCACACCCTCATTCTATAACATTCCATACCTTCTAAATTCTATTAGTCAAAGACTCCTTTGAGTTCATTCAGGCTATATTGAGCTTTCTATAACTTAGAGGAACCACCAGCTCTTTTGTTTTCACATGCTTAATCCCGATGACTTATCTATTTTCGTCACCTTCTCACTTGCTTTCTCCTTATCCTTACTCTTGTCTTTCTAAAACCTTGTGGTTCTATCATATTTTAGCTTGTGATCAATTCCCATGCATTTTATGGAACATCAAGTGAGATACCGCATCGTCTCTAACTCTTTTTTTAATCTCTAATTAGACCTTTCAGTACTTAGAAACCATAGGTTGGGAAGTATTCTACTAACGATGCTGCTATCATTCCTGGATGCTGAATCCCCGTGCTTCTAGCCTTTTATCCGCAGTATGGACTATTCACGACCTTCTGCATTTTGAGTATCTTGTATGTTGTTCCCTTTTCCTTTATTACCTTAAAATTGTGCATTGTATCTTCTATATATTTCATGACCTCCCTTCCACATAGGTATAATTTACGTTCACAACTTGAAGCTCTATTATAATACTTGCACCTCTAGGCATACACAATTCGGTGGGAGCTTCATATTGACTTCTTATGAGGATAGTACTTCTTTTAACTGCCTTTATCGTAGAGCCGTTATATAATATGGTTGTTGTAATATATCCCTTTTACCTTTGATATTACGAGTACTTCTGCAATATTCTCAATCATGATTTCTATAGTTTCTGGGTCCAATAACCGAATTCCTGATTTACTTCGTTGATGTAACTCTTTAGTTTCCTCCTTCTTCTGATCGGCCTTTATGTCGGGTTTGTTACATCTCGCATGTTTGTATGTTAAAAGTTTCGTATTCAGTTAATCGACATAATCTCAGGGATGAGATTATCTTGAGGCTGGTGTGGTTACACTAATTATAACAAGCGAGAAATAAGTGTTATGAAGGATAAAAGGGTACACAAATTAAAGAAAACGAGTTTCGTTGAAAATGACCAATTTGGGATAAAGTATGGGTCGAACGATACTACCTGATAATTATGCACTAGTACCATACAAGGTACCATATGGCTGTGATAATATGATATATATATATATATATATATATATATATATATATATATATATATTAAATATGAGTAGTATTTTTAGGTAATTTGAGATAATTCATAATTATACAAAGGGAATGGATGATTATCCAAAGCAAGACTTATACAAGTCTTGTTACAATTCCTTATGAAACAAAAAAATGAGAACAAAAGTAACGTAGTCATTCCCAAAAAGCAAGAAATGCATTCTTTCTTGATTTGAAAAATTCAATAACAGAACTTAAGAAAATTCGTTCAGTACCTCAACAAGCAAGAAGCTTGAAGTTGCGTTCAAGAATTTCGAAAAAGCAGAAGCTAATCTTGTTCAATAATATCGAAAAAGAAGAAGCTTAATCCGATTTTTGGGGTTCTAAGTTCAACCACGAAATTTCCAACGAAATATTATACGGAGTTTTCCCTACTCCAGGTATGTTAAAGCAATCCCTTCTTTCTTTTGGCATGGTTCAAGTTATACTGAAGAAACGAGCAAACGACAGTTTCCATAAATTACTCTATTCATAGAAATACTAGTGGTGTCTATATTCTTTATTCCCCATGTGAATTATTACTATCTTCCGTTCATGGATCTCAGAATAATACGTAGTTAAAAAGGGAATCCGAAAGAAATATTGAGATTTTTACGTATTTTTCGTGCATTTCACCAATTTATAACATGTGCATTGACCCATGACCAGATGACGTTATATACTCATATATATGTAAATATATGTATATGTGATATGGGAAAAGGTTACGACATTATATATGCACCACCACCTGATCAACTGGTATATATTGATGATGTTGCCTACAGTGGCCGAGACAATATGATGGGATGCCCTCAGTGGCTTGATGATATTATGTACACCCATACCTATGCATGACATGACATTTATATGCAAGTGCATGAAATTATAAATGTTTCAGAATTTACAAAGTTATTCAGATTTAAGGATGCGTTTCTTTATTCCATGTTTCATCTATGTCTTTTACATACTAATTTCATGCCTTACATACTCAATACATTTTTCGTACTAACGCCCTATTTCACGGGGCCTGCGTTTC
The DNA here is from genome assembly GCF_000393655.2 of Nicotiana sylvestris. NCBI lineage: Eukaryota > Viridiplantae > Streptophyta > Magnoliopsida > Solanales > Solanaceae > Nicotiana > Nicotiana sylvestris. The sequence continues at coordinate 62,621,102 of NC_091064.1, forward strand.
ATGCCTACAGGTGCAGGTAGGCAAGCTGACGGTCCCCCTTCTTAGGATCCTTGATCAGCTAGAGTTGGTGTGCTCCACTTGATCCAGAGCTGCTTTTGATTTTGGTACAATATGTTTGTGTGTATATATATATATATATATATATGATGTGGCCTAGTCCCATCTTTGTATAGTTATATTTCTATTAGAGATCTGTAGACAGTATGTCTAGTTGGGTTGTATGTGGCCTTGTCGGCTTTCAGTTTTGGATGTATAGTCGTCTATAGCAGCCTTGCCGGGTTGCCTACTGTATTTTACATATATACGTACATATGCCTTTTTGGCAAGTTTCCTTCATGTATGCTATTTTCGTAATTCAGCATATGTTATTTAGGTTCATATCTTAGACGCATGCTTAGCGGTGTTTGACAGGTAGGACTCAGGCATCCGTCACGGCCCATCGGTTTGGGTCGTGACAAAAGTTGTAGCAGAGCAGTTCTGTCCTAGGGTTGTCTTCAGACCGTGTCTAGTAGAGTCTTGTTTATGGGTGTGTTGTGCACCACACTTATAGACAGGAGGCTACAGGACATATATGATGATATCCTCTCTTTTTATCTCAGATCGTGCGATACAAGAATTCATGTTTCTAATGATATGTTATATTTTCAGCGATGCCTCCAAAGAGTACGACCGCCCAGAAGGGAAAGTCCGTGGCTGGTGAGACTACTAGTCGAGCTCCATGAGTTACTAGAGCTCAGGGAGAGTCTCATGGTGAGGTTGTATCTCAGACTTCACATACCCCGCCCTTTCCAGAAGAGCTCCGAGGGGCACCAGCCCCAGCACCCGCCCCTGTACATTCAGCACCTCAGCCAGATACACCAGGTCAGGAGATGAGAGGTGCTATTCAGTTATTAACCCGATTAGTAGCCACACAGGCTCGACGTCAGGAAGTAGGTATTGGTCATGCAGATAAGTCTGTGAGTGCGAGGGTTCTTGACTTTATTAATTTAGACCCTCTGGTATTTGCTGGAGCAGATCCAAACGAGGACCCTCAGGTATTTATTGATAGAATACAGAGGACGTTAAGGGTGATGAAGGCCACTGTGACTGAGTCAGTTGAGCTAGCTTCCTATAGACTCCGAGATGTTGCAGTTAGTTGGTACGAGTCTTGGGAATTGTACAGAGGTGAGGATACCCCTCCAGCAGTATGGCAAGAGTTTACAGAAGCTTTTCTTCGTCATTATTTGCCACTAGAGCTTAGACGGGCCAGAGTTGATAGGTTCTTGACCATTCAACAGGGTAACATGAGTGTTCGGGAGTACAATCTTCAGTTTGATTCATTGGCTAGGTATGTTCCCACTATTGTATCTAAGATGGATGATCGGGTTCACTGGTTCATGATGGGATTAGAGCCTCACTTGCTTAACAATTGTATGTCAGTCTCACTTCAGCCAGACATGGATATTTCTCGTATTCAGGCATACACTCAGGGTGTAAAGGAGCATAAACAGAAATAGAGGGCTGATCGTGAGCATGATCGGGCCCAAAATAAGAGAGCGAGGTATTCAGGTCCTTCTGGTGAGTTTCAAGGTGGTCAGAGGCAGCAGGACCCGAGGTATCCAGCCCAGCCATCGGCTAGCTCCCCCCACAATTTGACGGTAAGAGATTTGATTGTTCCTCATATTCAGGGTCTGGTCAGAATTTTAGGGCCTCAGGTTCACAATATAGGGGTGAGTCAAATCAAATGAGTCTGCCCTTGCCACGATGTGCTCAATGTGGTAAGCAGCATACCAGGCAGTGCCGTATGTGATTAGGTGTTTGTTATACTTGTGGTTATCTAGACCACATTATGAGGGATTGCCCGATAAGAGGTAATACAAGTATAGCTTAGCCAGCGGGATCTGTAGCTGGTTGGTCATCATAAGTACGTCCCCTGGGCAAGGTCCACAAGAACCAATAAGTCGTGGTAGAGGCAGAGACGAAGCATCTAGCTCGAGCAATCCTCAGAATCACATTTATGCATTGGCAGGACGACAGGACAAGAGTCATCGCCTGATGTTATTACAGGTATATTATCAGTCTCCTCATATGATGTATATGCACTAATTGATCTAGGTTCCACCTTATTGTGCATTACTCCATTGGTTGCTAGTAAGTTTGAAATAAAACCTGAATTGATTAAACCCTTTGAGGTATCTACACCTGTTGGGGACTCAGTGATAGCTAAGCAAGTATATAGGGGTTGCATAATAGTAGTTCATGGTCGATCTACCGTAGCAGACTTAATCGAGTTAGATATGGTATAATTTGATGTTATAATGGGAATGGATTGGTTGGCTTCTTGTCATGCCAACGTTGATTGTAGATCAAAGATAGTCCGATTTCAATTTCCAAGGGAGCCTGTTTTGGAGTGGAAAGGTAATACGGCATCGCCGAGAGGAAGATTCATTTCATATCTCAAGGTAAGGAAGATGATCAGAAAGGGTTGTATTTATCACTTAGTTCGGGTTCAGGATGTGGAAGTGGAGTCACCAGCCGTTCAGTCCATCCCTGTGGTGAATGCGTTTCTCGATGTTTTTCTCGATGAGCTTCCAGGTCTCCCGCCAGAGCGAGAAACTGAGTTTGCTATTGACCTACTGCCAGATACTCACCCAATACCTATTCCTCCATATAGAATGGCCCCTGCAGAGCTAAAAGAGTTAAAGGAACAACTAAGGGACTTGCTTGAAAAAGGTTTTATCAAACCCAGTACATCACCATGGGGAGCACCTGTGTTATTTGTGAGGAAGAAAGATGGTCCCTTACGGATGTGTATTGATTATATATAGTTGAATAAGGTAACGATCAAGAATAAGTACTCGCTCCTGAGGATTGACGATTTATTTGATCAGTTGCAAAGTGCCAAGTGTTTTTCAAAAATAGACTTGAGGTCCGAGTACCACCAGGTAAGAATTAAGGATGAAGATATTCCAAAGATAACATTTAGGACCAGATATGGTCACTTTGAGTTTCGTGTTATGTCGTTTGGTTTGACCAATGCCCTAACAGTATTCATGGATTTGATGAACCGTATGTTCAGGACCTTTTTAGATCTGTTCGTAATTGTATTTATCGACGATATATTGGTGTATTCTCGTTCAGAGGCTGAACATGCAGATCATTTGCGTACTGTGCTCAGAACTCTACAAAAAGGAAAGTTGTATGCAAAATTCTCCAAATGTGAATTCTGATTGAACTCTGTAGCTTTCCTTGGGCATATCATTTACGGTGAAAGCATCTGGGTGGATACAAAAAAGATTGAGGCAGTAAAAACTTGGCCTAGACCCACAACGACAACGAAGTTTTTTAGCTTTCTCGGTTTGGCAGGTTATTACAGGAGATTTGTGGAAGGATTATCTTCCCTTTCAGAAACTTTAACAAAGTTGACTCAGAAAGGAGCAAGGTTTCAATGGACTGACGCTTGCGAATGGAGTTTCCAGGCCTTAAAGGACATATTAACTTCAACACGGGTTCTAATGCTCCTAGAAAGGACCGATGGTTATGTAATCTATTGTGACGCTTTAGGCATTGGATTGGGTTGTGTGCTGATGCAGCTGGTAAGGTTGTAGCTTACGCTTCTAGACAACTAAGAAAGCACGAGAAGAACTACCTGACCCACAATTTAGAGTTAGCCACGGTGATTCATGCACTAAAGATATGGAGGCACTACTTGTATGGCATTTATGTTGATATCTATATGGATCATAAGAGCCTCTGGTACATCTTCAAGCAAAAGGAATTGAATCTACGTCAAAGGAGATGGTTGGAGCTACTTAAAGACTATGACGTTGATATTTTAACCATCTGGGGAAAGCGAATGTAGTAGCAGATGCCCTCAGTTGTAGATCTATGGGTAGCATGTCATATCTATATCTCGAAAAGAGGGGAATAGCCCATGAGGTTCATCAACTAGCTAGTCTTGGAGTTCGGTTACTGGACTCAGGTGATATTGGAATTACTATTCAGGATACGACAACATCTTCTTTAGTAACTGAAGTAAAGGAATGCCAGTACGAGGATCCTATGTTAGTTCATTATAGGGATGCCACTCTTCAGAAGGATAATACACCATTTGAAATTACAGAAGATGGAGTCCTCAAATATCAAGGGCGATTATGTATGCCTAATGTTGCAGGGATGCATCGGTAGGTTATGGGAGAAACTCACTATTCTCGTTATTCTATCCATCCAGGAGCAACAAAGATGTATCATGATATCAGGGAAGTATATTGGTGGGACGGAATGAAAAAGGATATAGTAGAATTTGTTGCTCAGTGTCCTAACTATCAACAGGTTAAGATTGAGCATCAAAAACTTGGTGGGTTATTGCAAGCTATGGAGATTCCGACTTGGAAATGGGAAGTAATCAATATGGATTTCATCGTGGGCTTACCTCGTACACAACATAAGTTCGATTCGATATGGGTGATTGTTGATAGGCTTACATAGTTAGCCCATTTTCTGCCCGTTAGGACTACATATTCCTCAAAGGATTATGCAAGGCTTTATATTAAGGAAATAGTACGACTGCATGGTGTCCATGTATCTATTATCTCGGATAGAAGAGCTCAATTTACAGCTAACTTCTAGAGGTCCTTCCAAAAAGGATTGGGGACTCAAGTAAGTCTTAGTACAACATTTTATCCCTAGACAGACGGACAGGCTGAGCGCACTATTCAGACACTGGAGGATATGTTACGAGCTTGTGTAATAGACTTCAAAGGTGGCTGAGATGATCATCTGCCTCTTATTGAGTTTGCATATAATAATAGCTACCATTCCAGTATTCAAATGGCTCCATACGAAGCTCTTTACGGGCAAAAGTGTAGGTCGCCTATAAGGTGGTTTGATGTTGGAGAATCTGGGTTACATGGGCCAGACCTAGTTCATCAAGCCATAGAAAAAGTAAAGCTTATCCGGGATCGACTATTGATAGCTCAAAGTCATCAGAAGTCATATCTGATGTGCGGCGACGAGATTTAGAGTTCAGGGTTAATAACTAGGTATTCTTAAAGGTGTCGCCTATGAAAGGTGTAATGAGATTTGGCAAGAAAGGCAAACTTATCCCACGGTATATGGGGCCTTATAGGATCATTTGGAGAGTGGGCCAAGTAGCTTATGAGTTAGAATTGCCCTCGTAATTGGAGTCTGTCCATCCGGTTTTTCACGTATCTATGTTACGAAAGTGCATTGGCGATCCTACCTGAGTGGTGCTCACAGATGATGTACAGATTACAGAAGACTTATCATACGAGGAAATTCCGATTTCCAACCTAGATCGACAAATCCGCAAGCTACGGAATAAGGAGGTAACCTCTGTGAAAGTACTTTGGAGGAACAACAATATGGAAGAAATGACTTGGGAGGCTGAGGAAGACATGAAGTCTAGATATCCATACGTATTTCCTCTTCCAGAGAAGGGTCCGATTGAGACGTCATAACCATAAGGTATGTGTATAAATTCTTGTACTGGTTATTGTCAATTGGTCGTGTGAGGCCATTGTCGTTATTCATAATTGTGGCCCTGTGTGGCATTGGGTTATTAAACTTCTACGGGGAGAATGGGTAGTAGTGTTATTACAAAGGCAACCGTGCCAAAGTTATATAGATCACGGGGAGTTAAACATTCGAGGACGAATATTTCTAAGGGGGGAAAGATGTTACATCTCGTGTTTTCGTACGTTAAAATTTTCATCTTCAGTTAATCGACGTAGTCTCGGGGATGAGATTATCTTGAGGTTAGTGTGGTTACACTAATTATAACAAGCGAGAAATAAGTGTCATGAAGGATAAAAGGGTACACGAATTAAAGAAAACGAGTTTCGTTGAAAATGGCCAATTTGGGATAAAGTACGGGTTGAGCGATACTACCCGATAATTATGGATTAGTACCATACAAGGTACCATATGGCTGTGATAATATGATATATATATATATATATATATATATATATATATATATATAATGAGTAGTATTTGTAGGTAATTTGAGATAATTCATAATTATACGGGTAATTGGTTAATTACCAGATAACGGGACATTACCTAATTAACTAATAAGTGGATAATAATTTATAAATTATCCCCCCAACACGTGGCAAGAAGCCACAAATCAAGAAGTGACTAAGTAATCACTTATGCCTAGGTGGCAACCCAGGCTTAAAAGGGAATGGATGATTATCCAAAGCAAGACTTATACAAGTCTTTTTACAATTCATTATGAAACAAAAAAATGAGAACAAAAGTAAAGTAGTCATTCCCAAAAAGCAAGAAATGCATTCTTTCTTGATTTGAAAAATTTAATAACAGAACTTAAGAAAATTCGTTCAGTACCTCAACAATCAAGAAGCTTGAAGTTGCGTTCAAGAATTTCGAAGAAGCAGAAGCTAATCTCGTTCAACAATATCGAAAAAGTAGAAGCTTAATCCGATTTTTGGGGTTCTAAGTTATATCCACGAAGGTTTCCAATGAAATATTATATGGAGTTTTCCCTACTCCAGGTATGTTAAGGTCATCCCTTCTTTCTTTTGGCATGGTCCAAGTTACACTGAAGAAACGAGCAAACACACAGTTTCCATAAATTACTATATTCATAGAAATACTAGGGGTGTATATATTCTTGATTCCCCATGTGAATTATTATTATCTTCTGTTCATGGGTCTCAGAATAATACACAGTTGAAAAAGTTTATCCGGAAGAAATATTGAAATTTTTATGTATTTTTCATGCATTTCACCCAGTTATACATGTGCATTGACCCATGACCAGATGACGTTATATATGCGTATATATATAAATATATGTATATGGGATATGGGAAAAGGTTACGGCATTATATACGCACCACTACCTGATCAGCTTGTATATGTTGATCATGTTACCTACAATGGCCGAGACGATATGATGGAATGCCCTCAGTGGCTTGATGATATTATTTACACCCATACCTATGAATGACATGACATTTATACACATATGCATGACATTATAAATGTTTCAGAATTTACAAAGTTATTCAGATTTAAGGATGTGTTTCTTTATTCCATGTTTCATCTATGTCTTTTACGTACTAATTTTCATGCCTTACATACTCAGTACATTTTTTGTACTGACGCCCTATTTCACGGGGCCTGTACTTCATGCCCGCAGGTGCAGGTAGGCAAGCTAATGGTCCCCCTTCTTAGGATCCTTGATCAGCAAGAGTTGGCGTGCTCCACTTGATCCAGAGCTGCTTTTGATTTTGGTACGATATGTTTGTATATATATATGGGTATGACCTGGCCCAGTCCCATCTTTGTACAGTTATATTTCTATTAGAGGTCTGTAGACAGTATGTCTAGTTGGGTTGTATGTGGCCTTGTCGGCTTTCAGTTTTGGATGTATAGTCGTCTATAGCAGCCTTGCCGGCTCGCCCACTGTATTCTGCATGAATACGTACACTTGCCTTTTCAGCAGGTTTCCTTCATGTATGTTATTTTCGTATTCAACAGATGTTATTTAGGTTCATATCTTAGATACATGCTTAGGGGTGTTTGATAGGTAGGACTTATGCACCCGTCGTAGCCCATCGGTTTGGGTCGTGACATGCTTAAATTATCTCCCGCTCTGGGGTTTATGGTATTAGTTATTATGTTTAGCCATTTATGGGCATTGAGGAATATGCATGATACAATCCTTTAACAATTTAATCCTTCATTTATGACCTGGACTTAATTCTTTATTTAATATATACCAGAATATTCTAACGGCTGTATATGCTACATGTATAAACTCCGAACTCTTAAATGCGTTCATAATGTAACCAACTCTGGATCATTGATCGAAGAATTTCTTTCGTTCCATCTTAGCTTTCTTTCAAGGTAAGCCATTACTTTTCCTGGTCTTTCTGCCCCCATGTTGCGTCCATACTTAGCTTATCTTAGTGCCCACACATGCCAGAGTTTTCGTGCAAATCATATGATCTTGAATATTACTTTTAATTTTACTTCCCGTTCATTAGCCATGGTAGGTGACACTTTCCTTTGGAGTGATTCCAATATTGTTGTGAGACTGTTGTTACACGACCATTTCCTCTTTAGGTCATTGTGCTTAGGTTGAAGCCTTATTCCTTATTTCCTCAGCTAGTCTTTCGTTGTAGTACTTAGTGAGAACCGTTGACTCTGATAAAGCTGTGAGCTTATTACGTACCTTTTGATGTCCTTTCTTGCCTATAATCATCTGTAGTAGCCTACCTCCATGCCCTTGTGCTTGTAGGGTTTCTTCTAAACTGATATTTTGACTGCCTTTCTAGTAGTACTTTCTTTTATCCCCGTAATACTCATATGGTGCCTTTAACTATCCCGACTCATATTTGAATATATCTCAAGTATTATAATGATATTACTGCAAGGTTGAATTCTCCATGTCGGGGTTTACTACATTTATCTTGCATGATCTGTTGATCTGTCTGTAACTTCTTGTCTAGTCATGACTTGGCTCTTTCTGAATCAACTATTAACTACTCGTCAACCCATGCTCATATCCATATTCTACATGATCTCTCTTGGGTTATTTCCCTTGTCTAACTTACCTCTTGCACTGGCTCCTTATTTATCAATAACCTTCTAGGCAGGAACCCTTACCTCCTTTTTCTGACGTCGTGCTTACATAACATCCTGGAATCATAGCATATCTGTAGGATTCAGATAAGTGCAATCTCGTCCCTTTCTCAGTTTTATCACATTATTCCTTTATCATTCCATATTCCCCCCCTTTAGGGGAGTACTAAGACTTGGAGCTCCGACGACCTGCCTATAGATGGTTTTTCTTTCCATCTTTGGTGTCCTTTCGCATCATCAATGACCCTTACTCGCCTTGCAATAATCTTTATATACCAAGGATAACAAAATTCCTCACTCACAATGGTGTCACTTAGTGTAACTGGCACATATAGTCCCTTAAGCTTAACTTTGGTCACATTGCTTACTTTAGAGAAGCGTCTTCTTGAATGACCATTCTATGAATTTATCATGAATCTTCTTCTGTTGTCCATTCTATTATTGCCGGTACAAAATCTGAAATTCTCATGATGTCGACCATTATCAAATCACTAAATCCCTAATTCATGTTTACTTTATCTTGTTCACGAGCCCATACTGATCTCTATTATTCTGGGGTCTTGCTTTTCCTATTGGCAATCACGTTAGAGTCACAAACTTACTTCTTGAAATGAGGATATGACTTTATGGCCTATACTCTTTTGTTATCTTAAGGCCTATCACCTCTCGTCTCTTCCTTCACCTGACTATGGACCAGGTAATACCGTCATCTTTTTGATCTACCGTTGCCATCAATGTATTGCATCTTACTCATAATTCTTCCTTGTCTCTCTTCTCATTACTCTGCTAATATTTCTACCTATCCCTTTCTCGTGAAAACATCAGTAAGACATTTTTTTGCTTTTTTCTCCCCTTGCTTCATCTATCGGCTCTTCGGGTTGCTCAACATCCTTGATCTACTAGGGACGAGAGTCACACTAAGGTAATATTTATCTATTCCAGGCTTTCAGTGACTATCTTCTAATTTTTCTTTTCCGATCATGCTAGTATTCACATCTAATTGTAATATTCTAGAGTACACCATCTTGGTGTATCACAAGAAGATCTATTAGCACATTTGTAATACCCTTTAGAAATGTCAACTAACACAAACAATCCATTCACCATTTTGGGTTATTCTAACCCTAGCCGGATCCTACTGTTCCGTCCTTTTCTTAAACTACACTTGTTATCCCCCATAGGGCATAACTGAGATGGGTACGACCAATTGTACATACCTCTGTTACTGTTGAATATAACTCAAAAAGCTTATATTCCTCTGCCTGAATTATAAACAATGTTAACCTTCATTAACTGGGCGCCTCGTACTCTTCTTCATTGTGCTTGTTTTGCTTGTATTTATCTTCTGAATCTCTCATTATCTTTCACCATTAAGGTGGATAGGTATTCTTGCCTCAAGACTCCTTATCAAGAGGCTTACACCTTTCAGTATGCACATGATACACTAAAGATCTCACATTTACTTATCATAAGCATGATGCAAAGTCAAGTTCCTCTGACTCAACTCTTCCATAGCCATGTCTTTCACCAACCGTCTTAATGGATGTAGGTATCTGTCGCGCCCCCTTTTTTTCTCGCGAAACATTGGGTTTATGACATTTGGGAGACAACTCGTTCCCTTTTGGGGAATTGGGTTTGAATTGAAGAGTCGTCACCTAATGATTTAAGTGCACTAGGACACTAAGAAAGGTTTGGTTTGAACAACCATAGATTGAGTAAGGGCTTGAAATTATCTCAAGGGGAAGGTGTTAGGCACCCCTCAAGATTTACTAGTGTGGTTCCCGGCCAAGCTATTGTTGTGACTTAAGTGCAAATAACACATAGACAAATAAAAACTTCAAATAAGAGGGGATTTTCACGTAATGGTTACAAATAAGCAAAAGTAAGAAAAAGGAACTAAAAGGATTTGATTTTCTTAAAAAAATGGTTTAAAAAGAGATTTAAAAGAAACAAAGAAAACAAAGGAAAGGGGGTCCTAGGTTTATTAATAATATGGATCATCCCACACAACATCCGGTAATCACTCCTCAGTGAGGGGCTACACGTGATGTTATTGCGTGGTCATCATATCCATATCTACCCTTTTCTACCCCATTAAGGTATTAAAGTGCGAAATGGTCTCGTTTACTTATTGCATTATATTGCCCGCCCCAATCCTATCAGCCCCGGAGGCACTTGGGTCTACTAATCCTAGAGGGAGGAGGTATTGGGTTTATTTGTGGTTTCAAAAGGTAAAATACTAAGGCGAAAAACAAAACACATATAATAAGTTTGGGGAAGGATATCAACAAATAAAAGGGCTCAAATAGACCTCCTTTAAACCAAAGAAAGCACATAATGTAGCATGACTTGCATGTACTGTTTAGGGTCTGATTAAAACTTAAACGGTGGAGGCAGATTGATTTATTACATAGTTAAGATAAGAAGCCCGAATCAGACCTGCCTGCTGGTTGTAGTTAATAAAATCTAATTCAGTTTATAAACTGTCCTATGGCTTGCCTGAGTGTTAGACGAAGACCCCTATAGGCATGATATCTACTGATTCTAGAAAAGGTAAAATATACTGATTTTAGAAAAGGATGTCAGTTATTCAGGAAAGACGAGTTTTGACAAAAGATCATAAATTCTGCAGATATTAGATAATGATTTTAGATTTGTAGGCGAGTGAACGTTTCAAACTTGGTTATTAATTCCTATAGACATGCTTTCTAGACGTTGTTGATTTTAAACACTTTTACAGACATAGCAAGAGTACAGAAATCCTATAGGCATGACATCTAAATGCTATACTTTGTTTAAGCCTATGAACATGATATCTAAATACAGTTAGTTATTTAAGCCCTATAAATAGGTTTGCCTAGTGACAAATGCATATGCAGGATTCAGATTTCCAGTTAACTATGAGCATGGTATCTATATGAGAGATGCAGAAATTTAACTATAGGCAGGATATCCATATGAATGCAGAATTTTAGAAACCTATAGGCAAGATCTCTATATGGGTGCAAAATTCCTTATAGACATAGTATCTACATATGAAAGTGCAGAATTCCTATAGGCAGGATATCTATGTGATATGCAGAGATCAGAAATTCCTTATGAGCAGGATATCTACCCCTTTTACATACATGGTTACCCTTCCCTTTTCACTAACCATCCCCAAAAGTTATTATAAGTTATTACAGTCCAAATAAAATAAAGAAAAATACATCAAAAATTGAATTACAACCAAGGAGAGCCTGATTCAGACTTCTTGTCTGAAGTATGAAGTAAACCAACTCCAAAGATCATGTTTTAAAGCCTTTCTCCCACTTGGGTGTGTCAGAATTCCCTAAGAGTTTCATAAGAACTCTGGGCAGTGCTTATACCCAAATGTATCACCGTATTAAGGCAAAGTGCAGTATGGAAGGGCAAGCCCTCAGGTGTCCAAGTTTAGTGGGAACTCAAGGTCCCAAGACAAGGCTCATAAGAGGGGGGCAGAACTTAGGAACTAAGAGAGAGTGCAAGTGCAGAATTCTGAAAGGGGGAAGGGAAAGGGAAACAACACACATAGGATATAGGGAATGGGGAGTTGCAAGAGATAAAAAGCAGGCTAGTGGGCATAACCCAACAATGGGAGATGATGGCACACCCATAAGCCTACTAGAACACATTGTTTAGAGGTTAGGATCCCCTAAGAGATCAAGTTCAATCTATAGACAATAACTTGTATATTGCCATATTTTAAACTGTAACTCAAAGCACATAAAGGGAAATAGGGAATAGGGATTCATAGCAGAAACAAGCAAAAGGGATCAACATGCTAGTTTAAGTATTTAACTCTGCAGAAGTAGTAAAGTAGACATAGATGCAGAAAGCTGTAAGTAAAAACATTGTGGGGATGCTGAAATTTGAAATTAGGACATACCAATTTCAAAGAAACAAGTAGAGAAAAATGCAGTAGTCTGGTAAAAACCTCAGTGCAGACAAGAAGAGAGAGTTCTATTATGTGAGAGTGAGAATTCAGAAGAGATTCTGATGTTGTGAAGTCTGAAGTGTGTGTTTGTGAAAAGGGTCGTGCCCTTTATAGTGTAGAAAGCAGGTAGAAATAAGGTAAGAAAATAGTTTGAAAACTGATTGTCAATCAATTACACAAGACTTCCCTTAATTAAGGGATTCAGATTCAAAACGAGTAAAACCATTTAAGGAAAGGAATTGAATAAACACTTTGTGTAAAGCATGCAATTGAGAGCAAATACATAAAAGTTATTGAAGGACAGAGTTTTGTCAGTACACGGATTGTGCAAATAAGGTAAGGGAGTCAATTAACGGCCAGTAAATCACAAGGTCTATTTTATATGAATGAACCTAGTCAGAAAAGATGAAGAAGGGTTTTACTTAAGCCGAGTAATAGAGGAAATCAGTAAAAGATGGAAAGAAATAAATCAAGCTATATTCAAAAAGAAGTTTGCACTAATTGCAAATTTAAAAACCATTTAGAGGAAAATTCATTATATATAAGGAGCATGTGAGCATGAAAGAAAACTGTCATGTAAATCAGCAGAAAAAATCCAGTGTAGAAGAGTATATCAAAAAGTTCAGCATTGTATGAAAACAAAAATGTCCAAACTCAGTTCAGAGACTCAAAATCAGTCTGAAAGAGTTAAGGGTTCTAAAATAAAACCCTAGTTCAATCAAACCTCGGCAGAACCCCAAATTCTAGGGTTTCCACCTTGAATCAAGTACAGAGTTGAGGAGGCAAGTAGTTGAAACAGGCTCAGAGGTTTCAGAGTTGAAACCTCTTGCATGCTTCTTTCGTCAATAAAAACTCATGAGAAAAACATGATAGCAAAGTAACATGCTGAACATAGTAGAAGCACTTAAAAGAAAAACACTGATAGGAACAGTAAAAGAAACATGCTTAAGAGATTTTTCAGAAGAAACTTAAATAAGGCTTAATAGAAGGAAAATAAGGAAACTTAAGAACTTAGCAGGAAAATACAGTAGGAGAAACATGCAGGAACATAGTAGAAGACAAAAAATATAAGAACACAGTAGAAAAGCATATGAGAGCATAGTATGGAAAACATGGTAGAAGAACATACAAGCATGGAATATATAAAACTCAGTAAAAGAACATGCAAGAACGGGGTGTAAAAACTCAGTAGAAGAACATACAAGGTAGAAGGAAAATATAGAACAAAGTAGAGGCAAATACACACAAAAGAAAAGGAAAAGAAAGTCGGAGAAACACTTAAGCATTTTCAGAAAACCCTAGATCGGAAACGAAGCGGTTTTGAAAGTAATTTTTGGAAGAAAAGTTAGGGAAATAGTTTGAAAACTCAAGGAGAGCACAGATACACAATAGATCTAAGGAAATCGGAGAAAACCTCGAAGGGTTATGGTTTCAAAAGAACCCTAGAAGTGAGATAGATTTTGAAAGGTCACCGATCTGAGTCGGAGAGGTCGGAATCAGGCTCAAACCACCATGGTACGCCGGAGTAAAGCTGGAGATGGACGTGGAACCTTGAATTGACAGAGGTCTGGGTGCAAACCTTCAAGTCCAGGCCTTGAATCTTTAGAGATCAGGCGCATGAGAGTAAGAGAAGGTGAGTATAAAACTCCCATAGCCTGACAAGCCATGGATTCCGGTGGGTTTCAAGGTGGAGGTGGTGGTAAGAGGCGGTTAGGGTTTGGGAATGTTCGAGAGAGTTTGATAGTTCAGAGGCAGCTAGTTAGGTAAACTGATTTAGGGTTAAGGGGTGTTGGTAGATTAAAAAAGGAAAGGAGGGTTTGTGGCTGTTGATCAAAATGATCAACGACCTGGATCAAAAGGGGAGCTGGGCGGGTTAAATTAAATTGGTCAGGGGTTGAGTAATTTAGAAATAGGGCCGGGTAATTTGAAATTGCAATTGGGTTCAATTGGGGGGTTGATTTGGGCTACAATTGAAATGAAACAGGGCTAGTATTTAAATAACCACTTTTCCCTTATTTATTTTATAAAAATAGTAAAATAATTTTTGGAAATAAATTAAAGGTACTAAAATGATTATTAATATGTAATTATCAAATTAAAAAATATTGGAGTCAATTTTATAATTATGAAAATAATTAAATCTTAAAATAGGCTAATATTGCAATTATATGCAATATAACTTTAAAAATACTAAACAAATTTGTAAAAATTATGCTAGCTATATTTTAATATAATATGAGAATCCAATAAGTGAATCACCCAAAATGATAATTTTGGGGATAATTATTGGGGTTTTCTTGATAAAATAAGGCAATAAATAGATTTACAAATCTATAAAAATTAAGAGAAAGATAGTAAAACCTTGGGACATACTTATATATGCATATACCTGCTATTTTGAAAGTATTTTGCATATGAAAAATATATAGGGAAAAATTGGGTATTAACAACTGCCCCTCTTTACCCGGGAAGGATGAAAAAGTTGTCGGGTAAAGATACGATGACCAATTTTGACCGAACAAAATGGTTTGAAAAGGTTGACCGTGCCCTGGTTCCTGAGTTGCCTACATATCCCTGGTCTTACAGGAATCAGGCCATATGTAGTTCAGGATCCGTCGGCGGAGTATGTCGATGGAGGTTTTCCAAGAACGGACGCAATATTTGGGTTAGGATGGATGGTTAAAGTCTAATAGGGCTACGGGAACTGGAGCAGGATTGCTCCTGCTGAGACAGCCATTGCTCGCCGGTTTACCTACAAATGAACCATATGTTGTGAGGAAATGTAAACATGATGCAAGTTTCCATCGGGCCATGAAATGTTGTCTTTGGACGGTTAGGATGACGTCCTCAGACCATGACGTCTTGGGTCATGAAGTGTATAATAAGGATTCGCAGGCCTTGAAATGGTTCTCTCGGGCTATGGGAATGATGCCTCCAAACTATGATGCCTTTGAATAATGATATGCAAACGATAAAAGGGGTCCTCAGGCCATGGCATGGCGTTCTCGGGCTATGAAAATGGTGCTTCCGAACAATGACGCCTTCGGATGATTTGGCGATCTTTCAGCCTATGAGATGCAGTAGGTGGCAATCCTTCAGCCATTGCAAGATGTAAATAAAGTGGCGGTCTGTCGGCCGATGCAAGGTATAAATGCAGTGACGATCTTTCAGCCGATGCAAGATGTAAATGAAGTGGTGATCTTTCAGCCGATGTAAGATGTAAATGAAGTGGCGATCTTTCAGCCGATGCAAGATGTAAATGAAGTGGAGATCTTTCAGCCATGCAAGATGGAGGTAGAGCTTAAACTCGGAAGGCAGAATGGTAGCTTTATGCAATATAGAGAATGCAGTTGGAGGTAGAGCTTAACCTCGGAAGGTAGAATGGTAGCCTTATGCAATGTAGAGAAATGTAGATGGAGGTAGAACTTAATCTCGGAAGGCAGAATGGTAGCCTTATGCAATGCAGAGAATGCAGATGGAGACAGAGCTTAGTCTCGGAAGGCATAATGGTAGCGTTATGCAATGCAGAGAATGTAGATGGAGACAGAGCTTAGTCTCAAAAGGCAGAATGGTAGCCTTATGTAGGAAATAAGAATGGCAAATGGCAATAGAGTTTTCTTAGCTGATAACGGATTGCGGTATCGTGATTGCTGGGGATATTGGGCCTGCTGGGGACACTGTTGTGCGGATAGCAGTTGCGAGCAAGTGCAACGGTTCAGAGAGTTGTATTCCTGAACTTTGTGAGTGAGTGTATAGTATATTTGATGATTTTGCAACTCAAGTGCCTGCATCCAAAGAAAAATCGTGAGTTTGTAAAGGGGAAAGGTTAGTTTGTATCCCCGTTGGCTATGCTTGACCTGCTCAGCTTTGATCCAACGATACTGTATATATCACTGGGGTGGCATTGCTAAACAAGGCAATTTTGGTAATAAACATGCATGATTTAGTAAAAGCATATCATAAGTACATAATTAAGAATAGTTTTCTTTAGATGAACCGACGACTGCGATGTGGTTCAAGACATTGCGACTTCTCTTGCTCCGAAATTGTGAGGGCCCTCCTCAAAATTCTGCCCTAGTTTACTAGGTTGTTGCTTCTGACGGCTATTAATGATAAATGGCTAGAATCGACTTCGGAATTTTGAGGGTCCTCCTCAAAATTCTTCCCTAGTTTCCAATAGCGGGGGAGATGGAAATTTTATTGAATTGTGACCGAACCCATAGGGCTGCCTACGTATCCCCTCTTAAATGGGAATTAGGTAAGGCATAGTTCAAATTACATCATATAAGGAAAGCATAAAGATTACACATAGTATCGCTTGACTGCATCTGAATTGATCGGCTTTGGCCAGACTTCTCCGTCCATTTCTACGAGTATGAGGACTCCTCCTGCTACAACCCGATGAACCATGTACGGACCCTGCCAGTTGGGAGAGAATTTCCCTTTGGCTTCATCTTAATGTGGAAAGATTTTCTTTAACACCAGCTGCCCCGGTGTGAACTGTCTTGGCTTGATTCTTTTGTTGAAGGCTCTGGACATCCTGTTCTGATAAATTTGAACATGGCAAACTACATTCATTCTCTTTCCATCTATAAGAGCTAGCTGCTCGTAATGATTCTTCACCCATTCTGCATCATCTAGCTTTGCTTCCTGTTTGATTCTTAATGAGGGAATTTCCACCTCGGCGGAATGACTACCTCTATACCGTAAACTAGCATATAGGGGGTTGCTCCTGTCGATGTGCGTACTGTGGTGCGGTATCCCAATAAAGCAAAAGATAACTTCTCGTGCCACTGCTTATGCTTCTCTATCATTTTCCTTAGTATCTTTTTGATATTCTTGTTGGCGACCTCTACGGCTCTGTTCATCTGAGGTCTGTAAGCTGTAGAATTCTTTTGTTTGATCTTGAAGGTTTCACACATAGATTTTATCAAATCACTGTTGAGGTTGGAGCCATTATCAGTAATGATTGACTCTGGAATTCCGAACCGACACATGATACGGTCGCGGACGAAATCCGCCACGACTTTCTTGGTCACTGCTCTATAATATGCTGCTTCAACCCATTTGGTGAAATAATCAGTTGCCACTCGGATAACCTGTGCTCGTTTGATGCGGCGGGTTCGATTAGTCCGATAACATCCATTCCCCAGGTGGCGAACGGCCATGACGAGCTTGTTGCATTAAGCTCATTTGTAGGCACCTTTATCATGTCTGCATGTATCTGGCAGCAGTGGCACTTTCGGACATACTGGATGCAGTCTGTTTCCATAGTCATCCAAAAGTAACCAGCTCAGAGTATTTTCTTTGCTAAAACAAAGCCATTCATATGTGGACCGCAAGTCCCTACATGAATTTCCTCTAATAGCCTGGATGCTTCCTTTGCGTCGACACACCTTAATAATCCCAAATCAGGAGTCCTCTTGTACAGGATTCCTCTGTTGTGATAGAAATTGTTGGACGAAGCGTGCACTTCTAAATAGTGTTTGCGAGCTTTGGGTATTCTCCTTTTGCCAAGTATTCCTTGATATCATGAAACCAATGCTTTCCGTCTGCTTCTTCTTCGACATGAGCATAGTAAGTGGGCTGATCATGGATCTTTACCATAATGGGATCAATGAAATTCTTGTCTGGATGTTGTATCATGGATGATAGGGTAGCCAGTGCATTGGCGAATCCCTTCTAGACCCTGGGAATATGCTGGAATTCTGTCTTTGTGAACCTCTTTCTCAACTCCTGCACATGATGCAGATAAGGGAGTATCTTGGAGTTCTTGGTCGCCCATTCTTCTCGGACCTGATCTATAAGCAAGTCTGAATCCCCAATTACTAGGAACTCTTGGATGTTCATGTCAATGACCATCTTGAGCCCTAAGATGCAGCCTTCGTACTTAGCCATGTTGTTGGTGCATGGGAACCTGAGCTTGGCAGATATTGGATAATGCTAACCAGTTTCTGATACTAGGACTGCTCCTATGCCAACTCCTTTGAAATTTGCTGCTCTATTGAAAAACATTCTCCAACCGTCATAGGATTCTGCAATGTCTTCTCCTATGAATGATACCTCTTCATCAGGAAAATATGTTTTCAAGGGTTCGTATTCTTCGTCCACGGGATTTTCAGCAAGGTGATCTACTAGTGCCTGTCCTTTGATTGCTTTCTGAGTTACGTAGACAATGTCAAATTCACTCAACAGGATTTGCCACTTGACCAGCTTGCCAGTAGGCATGGGCTTCTGAAAAATGTATTTCAAGGGATCCATTCTTGATATGAGATATGTAGTATAGGCACAAAAGTACTGCCTCAACTTCTGAACTACCCAAGTCAAAGCACAACAGGTGCACTCTAACAGAGAATACCGAGCCTTATACAGGGTGAACTTCTTATTGAGGTAATAGATGGCTTGCTCCTTCCTCCCTGTTTCATCATGCTGCCCCAGAATACAACCGAACGCTCCATCCAATACTACGAGGTAGAGTAATAGAGGTCTACCTGGCTCGAGTGGGACCAAAATCGGTGGTGTTGACAGGTACTCCTTGATTCGGTCGAAGGCCTTTTAGCAGTCATCGGTCCATTTGGTAGTGGCATCCTTCTTCAACATCTTAAAGATTGGCTCACAGATAACTGTAGATTGTGCTATGAACCGACTGATATAATTAAGTCTCCCCAAGAAACTCATTATGTCCTTCTTGTTCTTTGGCGGTGGCAGTTCTTTAATAGCTTTGACCTTTGATGGATCCAGTTCTATTCCTCGGCGACTTACAATGGTTTCCCAAAGTAGTTTTCCGGCAGGAACCCCAAATGCGCACTTCGCGGTATTCAGTTTTAGGTTGTACCTTCTCAGTCTACTGAAGAACTTCCTCAAATCTTCCATGTGATCAGTGGCTTTCTTGGACTTGATGATAACATCGTCTACATATACTTTGATCTCCTTGTGTATCATATCGTGGAAAATGGTGGTCATGGCCCTCATGTAGGTGGCCCCTGCATTTTTTAACCAAAACGACATCATTTTGTAGTAGTACATTCCCCATGGCGTAATGAAAGCCGTTTTCTCAGCATATTCTTCATCCATCCAGATCTGATAATAACCACTGAAACAATCTACAAATGATTGCAACTCGTGCTTGGCGCAATTGTCAATCAGGATGTGTATGTTCGGCAAGGGGAAGTCATCCTTTGGACTGGCCCTATTGAGATCCAGGTAGTCGACACAGACTCTGACCTTCCCATTCTTCTTCGGTACCAGCACAATATTGGCTAACATGTCGGATATTCTACTACCCTAAGGACCTTAGCTTTGACCTGCTTAGTGACTTCTTCCTTGATTTTCAGACTCATGTCGGATTTAAACTTTCTGAGCTTCTGTTTTACCAGTGGACATGTCGGATCAGTTGGCAGTTTGTGGGCCACAATAGATGTGCTAAAACTAGTCATGTCATCATATGACCAGGCGAATATATCCTCATATTCCTTTAGAAATTCTGTGTATTCTTCCTTTTCTGACGGTGACAAATGAACGCTGATCCGAGTTTCTTTGATATTTTCTGCATCTCCCAGGTTAACAATCTCGGTCTCATCAAGGTTGGACTTAGGTCTATTCTCAAAATTTTCAACCTCTTTAACAATCTCTTCCGGTATATCATCTTCCTCTGAATCTATATCTGTTTGTTGCATTGTCTCGTTGCATGCCACAACCATTGGTTCATCAAGATAGGTAATAGTAATGCTATATAAGTAAAGTAATGAGAGAAAATAATAAGAGTAAGATTTGTAAGGAAACCAAAATGCTTTGATAAATTTCATAATTGTTTTTGAACATTAGAAGATCTTATTGCGAAAATTCAAAAATGCGAAAGGAAAATCAACTAGTAAAAATAAAAGATAGTGCATGATGCTTTGTTCAGCCTTGCTACCCCGAGGCTTTCCATTCTCTGGTGGTTCTGATGGTCCAATTGTCGAGGCATGCTCCTCGGCTTACGATCTGTATGGAAGGGCCTTCCTCCCCCTCCTCCTCGAAAATGACACAACAATCCATGTCATCTTCTTCTAGGAACAAATTCCTCACTGCTGTCAGTGCTTCCTCTTCTTTCAACTCATAGATAACATCGGACATTTGGAAAGTCTGCTCCAAATGTGGTATTGGCTGCTCTAGCGGGTAGTATGTGCCGCGCCATGGTGGTGACCAGTTGTTGAATTCCTCCCTAGTATACCCGTATCCCAGACCGAAAGTGGTGCCATGTTTCTTCAGTTTGATCGGCTTGGCAATTCCTTGGAGGTTTTTTCCAAGTCCCTTGCCAGGCTCATATCCGCTCCAGTTCAATATGCTTTCAATTTTGTTGTCCCACCATTTGTCTTTGTCAACGGCGTTGACTCACTCGATATGGTGATAGGTTTCCCCGCCTATCCTTCTCCTTCCTCCAATCGCTGGGATGGTTTGGCGACTGTATATGGGATTGCTACCATCGCCGTGAATGATCACCTCTTGGTGGTTCCACTCAAATTTCACCGCCTGATGTAGTGTTGATGCTACGACCCCAGCGACATGAATCCATGGCCATCCCAACAACAAGTTGTAAGATGCCCGTACGTCTATAACCTGAAAATCAACGTCAAATCAAGTAGGCCCCATTTGCAAACACAGGCTGATTTCCCCAATGGTGGATCTTTGGGAACCGTCGAAAGCTTTGATGTTGATGGCCCCGTCCTTGATCTCATGCAACCCCTTTACCAATGTTCTGAGTGTTACCAATGGACAAATATTGAGGTTGGACCCTCCATCAATCAGGACCCTAGTGATAAAATAATCTTTGTATTGCACGGTGATGTGCAACGCTTTATTGTGATTCAACCCTTCTGGTGGCAGCTCATCTTCATGAAAAGTGATCTTGTGACTTTCCAATACCTACCCTACCATGTTTGACATTTCTCCTCTAGTGATGTTGCTTGGTACATATGCCTCACTCAGCACTTTCAACAAGGCATTCTTATGTACGTCGGAATTTTGCAGCAAAGCTAGGATAGAAATCTGTGCCGGTGCTTTGTTCAACTGATCAATGACTGAGTATTCCTTGGCTTGTATCTTTCTCCAGAGATCATCGGGCCTGGTTTGAGTGATGGTCAGCCGATTAGAGGCCTGCTTACTCGACTCAGCTAAATGCTCCAGAGTATAAACCCTATCGGTTCTTGTCATACCCTGTGCCGCAACTGTTTCCTCGAATTTAGCTTTCCCTTTCCTTCTCGCCTCGGCTGTGTAATACCAAGGTATGGAATTTGTATGGAACAGTGTTACGACCAACATTGTTACTAGGATGGGCACCTTTACTCCGAACGGAGCATGTATTTTGGAGGGTAAAATCGCAACTTCAAACGGTGTGTGCGTTTGTTGGAGACCTAAACTCGACTTTAATTGGTGTTGGCGTCTTTGTAGGGGGTGGTGCTTCAAATTCAAGTGGTACATACATGTTTACCTCGGCATCCCCAGAAGGCTGAGTTTGGACTACGATTGGATTGAGGGTGACTATCGGCTTCTTTGGTTCGTCACCTTATGTGATTAAACCGATCGATCCTTTAGGATCCCAATCATCCTCTATTTCAATCATGTGAACACCTCACCCTTATAGTCCGGCAGAGGGTTGTTGCGAACATTCGGAATAGGCTCCTTTGCTACAATGATCTTGTTATCGATTAGAGTCTGGATCTTATCTTTCAGAGAGTGGCATTCATCAATGGTATGTCCCTTCATGCCGGAATGGTATGCATAGGATTTGTTTGGATTGACCCACCAAGAAGGGTTTTCAGGGGTTATAGCAGGGATAGGGGTGACATAACCAGCAGCTTTGAGCCTTTTGTACAACTGGTCAATCGGTTCAGCAATAGCGGTATACTGTTTGGGGGTCTGCAGTCGAAATTTGGTCGATGTCTAGGAATTTTTTGATGTGTGGGAGGTGATTGATAGTGGGATGGCTGAGCATTGTAGGCTTGGTAGACATGTGCGGGTTGGGAATATCTGGGTGAAGTAGGTTGATATGTAGGAAGTGGGGGTGATTGGTAAGTAGGTGATGGATCTTGGTAAGAGTGTGAGAGTGCTTGGTAATTCTGGGTAGGCTGATATGTGAGTGGAGGTATCAGATAGGCTTGGTATTTGATAAGGGATTTGGCTCTTTGTGCAACTATTACGGCACCTACGTCCCTTTTCTTGGACGTACCACTAGACTTTAAAGCCTTATTGGTAGCTTGCAATGCTTCAAAGTTCGTAACCATACCACTTTTGATGCCTTCCTCGATCCTTTCCCCTAGCTTGATGATGTCGGAAAATTTCTGGCTCTCAATCAACATCAGCCTTTCATAGTACTGCGGGTCTTGAGCCCGGATGAAAAACTTGGTCATTTGTTCTTCTTCTAAAGCAGGTCTGACCTTAGCAGCTTCTGATCTCCAGCGAGTGGCATACTCACGGAATGTTTCCCTGGGCTTTTTCTTTAAGTTTTGGATGTAGAACACATCTGGTGCATTTTCTGTGTTGAACCTGAACTTGTCCATAAAGTCGGACGCCATACTCACCCAGTTCGACCATTTCTTCTGGTCTTGGCTAATGTACCAAGATAGAGCATCTCCTTTCAGACTCCTCATGAAAAGCTTCATGTGAATCCTTTCGTCTTTCCCTACTCCGACCAACTTGTCGCAATACGTTCTCAAGTGGACTCTCGGATCCCCTGTACCATCAAACATCTCTAACTTAGGAGGTTTGTACCTCTCGGGTAGTTCGACATCCGATTGTATGCAAAGATCTTCGTAGTTCAACCCTTCAATCCCCTTACTTCCTTCGACACCCTGAATTCGACTAGTCAATCTCTTGGTTTCGTAGCCAGGTTCCTGATGAGTGAGTCTTTATCATTAGAATCGGGTGTTCTTGAGACATGTTGGGTGGAGTGCGGCATGGTTTCCACATAGATGGGGGTGTTATGGTGGAAATGGTCATTTGTGGAATTTAGAGGTTCTGGGATGAGCAATGGAATATTGCTTGATGTATGGCATGTATTGCAGTGGTGGTGAGAAACGGGATGGTTTTGTGATGTTTTGTGGAGGCGTGGGGTTCTGAGCGTTTGGAAAATTGATATATGGAGTAGTGAGGGAAAATGACAAGTTTGCCAGATTCCGACTTGATCAAGTTCCTCCTGAAATTTCACCAGTTTCTACTCGAGTTGGGACGCACTTTCTTTGGAGACCTGAGCACCATGAGTGACCTCTACCCGTTCAGTTGAGTTTTCCTTTCTGGTGTTGTTCAAATCTTCCATCTTTCCTTTGTTCCTGCTTCTGATAGGACTAGGAGGAGGAGTGGGTGGAGGGCCCTTTGATCTTGTGGAATATGATGACGATGCTAGAGTGCACGAACTAACCTTTGGGGGAGGGGAGTAAATAAACAAAAAGTAAAAATAAAAAGGTAAAAAGTCAGTGGGGATTATAAGAAAGTGTTGTGATATTTAAACACATAGTGCAAGAATGTAAATCGTGTCCTAATTTGAGAACCTTGTTGTGCTCGAGGTAGGCCTAGTGAAAAATTGATTTGGAGAACTTAGAATGCTAAATGCCTCATTTTATTGATAAAAAGTAGATGAATACCAAAATGACACTAAATAACAAGGAATAAAATGTCACTAGTGGTCATTGGCCTTATTACATTTCATAAAGTAAAAGAAAACTCCTATCTATTTGGTCCCAGAAGGACCTTCCCCAAACTCGTCATCTTTGGCTCCATCGAACAGCTTCACCAGCTCACGAAGTCCCAGCAGCAGGTAGGCTCTGGCTAGGTGTCCACCGTCATTTCCTTCAGCATTCTGGCAGTCCTGGATCCTCTTGAGAAACTTCCTTTCCAGCTCCACTAAACCTCGTTCCAGGTATCCTAATCGCTTGTTGGCATTGACAGCCATGTATTTCTACTATTCAATCAGTTTTTAGTAGGCTTCTTGAATCTCACGGTGCTCGCTGTCACATTCCCGAATCCTCTTGCGTAGTTGGTTGCATTTGACCTGTGCTTCAGCCCTTTCATCGATGATTCTGTGACCTCGAACAAACCCGGGTTGGCCCAGACCATTGTGATTATCCTCCAGCCAGCCTGAATAGTATGGGGTGCAGCCATAATGGTATCTGTCTGGTTCGATAGTATCTCCTCCCATGATGATCTTGCAATGCCACATATGCTAAGCTTGGCACTTATAAGGACTGTCATCAGCTTGGAAGTCAGCCCAAAAGTTACTCATCTTGTCGACCTTTGGTAGAACCTGCTTCCTACCAGCCTGTCTCATAACTCGGAGAGGGACATAAGGGTAGGTTCCTCTCAAACCGATCAGAGTCAGAAATGGTGCGTCCCTGGATCAGGCGATGAACTCTTCAGTAGGGAACCACTCGAACATCCATTGTATCTGATCCTCAGTTTGATTTTCAAACAGCTCCACCCACCCCTTGGCATCTTCTGGCTGAGCAAACATGTTGGGCATATAGTTCATTCGCCTTGGTTGATGGAAGGCTATATGATCGTCCCAGTCTCTACGCTGAATCTCTTACCGATATTCACCCCTTTGAATATGCTCCATGAGCTAGAGCTGGAGTAGCAAGTTGCAGCCCTCGAATTGTGGGGCTCCTTGTTGACACTCTTTCAAGGCTCGGTATATCTCTGCGATGATCATGGGCATTATGCTAAATGGTTGTCCACCAATTCCCTCCATCAAAGTTTTGGTGACCATGGCTAGCCTGGTGTGGATCATTGCTTTCTTTATTGGAAACACTATCATCCCCAAGAAGCAGAACACGAAGACAAAGACCCTTCTGTGAATATGCCCCAACGATGTAAGGGCGAACTCATCCGGATAAGTACGGTAGGATTTGCTGTGACTGTACCTCCCGTACAAATAATCAAAGGGAATGTAGGACTCCTTCAAACATGTCAAGTCTGGATTCTTCTTTAGGCCCATCATTTTGAGAAAACCACTACCCTTGCGATTTTCCGGCATTAACAAACCCGGGGTCTCCCATGGTATACCAGCCAATCCTCCTATTTCCTCTAGCAGGGGTGTTATCTTAATCTCTCCAAAGTGAAACACAGACCTATCACAATCCCAGAACAGAGTAGCAACTTCTATGATTTTGTTGTTGGGTTGGACCTCCAGGAGGGAAGGTAAATTTCCTAGGTATTTCCGGACAAGAGTCTTATCACTGGAATGAAGATCCTCCCACCAGCTTAGCAACCTTGGGTGGATGTTTGTGACCATGCCGAATCTGGTGACTTCGTGCCTCATGCTTCTGCAAGACAAAAGAGTTAGGCCCTTACCCCCACCAGACTCGACTATTAAATACCAATAATTGGCATAAAAGCGTTTAGTTCTCCAAATAAATGCACAAAACGTGATAGTGTCCGTTTGGGGTTTTGGGAAATCCAGTGGACTTTGGACAAGACTATCTTAAAGAGTCATTATGCGGACAACATAACTGACTTGGCTAGGTTAGACCATGATGCATGCACAGTTTAAACAGAGTAAGGTTTCAATGAGGGGTTTTAGACTGTACCCTTGAGTGGACAACTCAAGAGGGAAAGGCACGGAACCATCGACTACACTGTTGATCGACTGGTTTTACATACAAGCATGAAGTATATAAAACTTAGTAAAAGAACATATAAGAACGGGGTAAAAAACTTAGTAGAAGAACATATAAGGTAGAAGGAAAACATAGAACAAAGTAGAGGCAAATACACACAAAAGAAAAGGAAAAGAAAGTCAGAGAAACACTTAAGCATTTTCAGAAAACCCTAGATCGGAAACGACGCGGTTTTGAAAGTAATTTTTGGAAGAAAAGTTAGGGAAAGCATTTGAAAACTCAAGGAGAGCGCAGATACATAATGGATCTAAGGAAATCGGAGAAATCCTCGAAGGGTTATGGTTTCAAATGAACCCTAGAAGTGAGATAGGCTTTGAAAGGTCACCGATCTGAGTCGGAAAGGTCGGAATCAGGCTCAAACCTTTGGTACGCCGTAGTAAAGCCGGAGATGGCCGTGGAACCTTGAATCGACAGAGGTTTAGGTGCAAACCTTCGAGGCCAGCCTTGAATCTTCAGAGATCAGGCGTGTGGGAGCAAGAGAAGGTGAGTATACGACTCCCATAACCTGGGAAGCCATGGATTCCGGTGGGTTTCAAGGTGGAGGTGGTGGTAAGAGGCGGTTAGGGTTTGGGAATGTTCGAGAGAGTTTGAGGGATTTTGAGAGTTTAGAGGTGGCTGGTTAGGTGAACTGATTTAGGGTTAAGGGGTGTTGGTAGATTAAAAAAGGAAAGGAGGGTTTGTGGCCGTTGATCAAAATGATCAACGACCTGGATCAAAAAGGGGAGCCAGGCGGGTTGAATTAAATGGGTCAGGGGTTGGGTAATTTAGAAATAGGGTCGGGTAATTTGAAATTGCAATTGGGTTCAATTGGGTGGTTCATTTGGGCTACAATTGAAATGAAATAGGGCTAGTATTTAAATAGCCACTTTTCCCTTATTTATTTTATAAAAAATAGTAAAATAATTTTCGAAAAAAGTAAAGGTACTAAAATGATTAATAATACGTAATTATCAAATTAAAAAATACTGAAATCAATTTTATAATTATAAAAATAATTAAATCTTAAAATAGGCTAAAATCGCAATTATATGTAATTTAACTTTAAGAATACTAAACAAATTTGTACAAATATGCAAAAATTATGTCAGCTATATTTTAATATAAATATGAGAATCCAATAAGTGAATCACCCAAAATGATAATTTTGAGGATAATTATTGGATTTTGCTTGATAAAATAGGGTAATAAATAGATTTAAAAATCTATAAAAATTAAGAGAAAAATAGTAAAACCTTGGGACATACTTATATATACATATACCTGCTATTTTGAAAGTATTTTGCATATGAAAAATATATAGAAAAAAATTGGGTATCAACAATATGGTCTTATTACAAATAAAATAGAAGTTAGGAATTTGAATTCTTACAACTGAGCTCTACCACACGATATAGAGTAAGAAGAAAGAGTGACAATCCTAAATGCCCTGTAGCCTCCTGCTTATAAGTGTGGTGCATGACACACCCATAAACAAGACTCTACTAGACATGGCTTGTAGAATTCCTAGGACAGAACTGCTCTAATACCACTTTTGTCACGACCCAAACCGATGGGCCGCGATGGGCACCCAGTACCTTACTCAACTGAGTACTAACATAACGTATCTTTCATATCATTCTATCATAGGTAAATGAACCGGAGCGAAGCATGCGGGAATACAAACTTATACATATGATGTACGCGCATATAAGGCCGACATGATTCTTTATATACTCGAAACATAGGCCGACAAGACCATACAAGTATCCGTATACATGACATCTGTCTACAAGCCTCTAAGAATACATAATATCATAAAGGTTGGGATAGGGTCCCGCCATACCAATCAATACATGTACTAATCATACTGACCAAAGAAGCAACTCTGGAGCAAATGGAGCGCACCAACACCTTCTGTTGAGCTGATAGCCTACTTGGAGGACTCTTGACCTGTCTATCAGGACCTGCAAGCATGCAACGCAGCATCCCCAGGCAAAAGGAACGTTAATACAAATAATGTACCGAGTATGTAAGAAATGAAAATCAGTAACTAGTAAACATGAGAGAAACATGAAGTAAAAGACTCAACATGTATATCTGAATAACTCTGTGAATCATTTAATATTATAATGTCGTGCATATGCATATAAATGTCATACCATACATGGGTATATGCATTCATAACATCATCAAGCCTCTGAGGGCATCCCATCATATCATCTCGGCCACTATGGGCAAATTATCAACGTATACCAGCTGATCAGGTGGTGGTGCGTATATAATGCCATAACCTTTCCTATATCCTATATACATATATATACATACACACACACACACACACACACACACATATATATATATATATATATATATATATACATATATTCGTATACAATGCCATCTGTTCATGGGTCAATGTGCATGTATAAATGCATGAAATGCATATGAAATACATTAATAAAATCTCTTGATATATCATAAGACTATCATGCCTCTGATAAATATCATGAAGTAAACTTTTTCAATTTACGTATTTTTCTGGGACCCATGAACAAATAATAAAATAATAGGACACATGAGAATTCAAGAATATAGGCACCACTAATACTTTTATGAATAGAGTCATTTATGGAAGTTGTGCATTTTCTCGTTTCATTTGTATTGTACGCGTCATGCCAAAAAAGAAGAAGGGATAGATTTAATATACCTGGAGTAGGAAACAATTCGTGTGATATTCTTGGAAAAGTGTCACGACCCTAGTTCTCCCTCCGTGAACTGTCATGACGACACTAGTCTCTTCGACTAGGTAAGCCTGACAAATTACAAAAAAGGAAATGAAATATGAAACTGGAAAGTTACGAGTAGAAACATAAATAAAGAGTTTAAAAATGCTGCTCGGCATATACAATAGATGCTTACAATACTAAAACAAATTCCCAAAATTGGAATCTCATGAAATCACAAGCGATAGAAACTATATTGTGTTCTAACTCCAGAATATCTAATCAAAAGAAATACATGAAGTCTAAGCTGAAGGGAAGAATAGAGAGGGACTTCTAGGTCTGCGAACGCGACAGATATACCTCGAAGTCTCTGCTGTCGCCCGCCTCACTTATAGAATGGTTGACCAGAAGAATCTGGATCTGCACATGAAAAATATGTGCAGGAAAGGGGATGAGTACACCACAGCGGTACCCAGTATGTGCCAAGCCTAACCTCGGTCGAGTAGTGACGAGGAAGGTCAGGGCCTTACTGGTTGTATATATATGAAATAAGGCAAAATAGTATAAAGTACAACAATACAATTAGAAACACTAGCAGTCGATAAAGAGTAAAAAATCATAGACAGAATAAACTCAGTACACAGAGATAGCAACAGGGGATCTCCCAGGATATCGTCCCGTAGTCCCAAACGTAAATGTGTAGAGGATCTCCCGGGATATCATCCCGTAGTCTGAATCATAAATATGCAGGGGAAACTCTCGGAATATCAATCCGTAGTCCCAAAGTAAATATCCAGTACAGGGGAATCTCCCGGGTGTCATCCCGTAGTCCCAAATGTAAACGTACAAGGGGATCTCCTGGAATACCAATCCATAGTCCCAAAGTAAACATGCAAGGGGATCTCCTGGGATATAGTCCCATTGTCCCAAAGTAAACACACAACAGTCTCAAGAAAGAATCTACAATTCTATTCGAGAATAAACAGGAATTTTACTCTAAACATGCTGCACAGAATACAAGTAAGCAGTTAAAGCAGGTAAGACAATTAGATCACATAAGCAGGCATTTCCTAAACTAAACAAGAGGCTTCAAGTACAAGTATTGCTCAATTACAAGAAACATAGATATTTACTTAATGAACACGGGATTTTTCAACAATTAGCATGTGTACGCACTCATCACCTCACGTAAACGGCATTCATATAACAACAGTACCAAAATCCTAAGAGGAGCTCCCCACCACAAGGTTAGGCAAGCCACTTGCCTCGGACCAGCTCAAAATCAATTTGAAATCATGCTCTTGCCACAAGTATCCAACTCCGAGTGGCCCAAATCTAATCAAATAAACTTCATAATATAAATATAACTACAAACAACGAAGTTAGCTAAAGAAATCGAAGCTAAGGTAAGAAAATAGTAAAATGCCCAAAAATCCTCCTCGGCCCCACATCTCGGAATCGGGTAAAAATCACAAATTATGAACACCCCACTCACGAGTCTAACCATACCAAAATCACTCAAATCCGATACCAAAACCTCGATCAAAATCCCAAAATTAGGCCTAAGAAATTTTTTCAACTTTTCCTCAATTTTTAATCCAAATCCCGAAATTAAATGATAAAACTAACAATAGATTAATATATTAGAGCAAAATTAGAGTTAGGATTCATTACCCAATCTTCCTCCTTAAATCTCTCCAGAAATCGCCCTCTACCGAGCTCCAATTCGATTTTCCAAGTTATGAACTCAAACCCTTGATTTTCTCTTTTTCTGCCCAGCAATTTTCGCATCTGCGAGGGTCCTACCGCACCTGCGGTCCTGCTTCTGCGTCCAACACACCGCACCTGTGGATTTTCATTAAAAGACCATGTTTTGCACCTGTGCCTATTTACCCGCAGATGCGGCCTTGGGCCGCATCTGCGACCAACTTCACTATTGTCTTAGACCGCACATGTGGTTCCCAAACCGCTCCTGCAGTGCCGCGCCTGCGGTCCAAGCTCCGCAGGTGCGTAACCAACAAGTGCAGCAAATTTCAGCAATTCCTAAGTCCAATTCAACTTCCGTTAAGCATCTGAAACTCACCCGAGGCCCCCAGGATCTCAACCAAACATGCCAACCAATCTTAAAATATCATACAGACTCAGTCCAACTCTCAAATCACATCAAACAATGCTAAAACCATAAATCATCCTCCAATCCAAGCCTAATGAACTTGAAATCTCAAGAATTCTAAAACCGATGCTGAAACCAACCAAACCATGTCTGATTGACCCTACATTTTGCACACAAGTCACGTTCAACACTATAGAGCTATTAAAACTTTCGGAATCAGATTCCGACCTCGATATCAAAATCTCACTATCGATCTGGAACATAAAAAATTCAACTTTCGGCATTTCAAGCCTAAATAAGCTACGGACCTCCAAAACACAATCCGAACATGCCTCTATGCCTAAAATCACTCAACGGAGCTATCGGAATCAACAGAATTCCATTTCAAGTCCGTCTTCACAATTCTCCAACTACGGTCCAAATTCTAAAGCTTAAACTCTCATTTAGAGACTAAGTGTCCAAAACACTCCGAAACTCAAAACGAATCTTCCTGGAAACTCACAATAGCAGAAACAAACACGGGGAAGCAGTTAATAGGGAATCGGGGTGTTAATTCTTAAATGACCGGCTGGGTCGTTATATCCTCCCTCTCTTAAAACATTCATTCATCCTCAAGCGAGCATAGAGACATACATGAAGTGGTGAAAAATGAGGGCAACGGCTGCGCATATCTTGCTCGGTCTCCCAAGTCGCCTCCTCGACTGGCTAACCCTGCCACTGAACCTTTGCTGATGCAATGTTGTTTGACCTCAGCTTTCAAACCTGCTTATCCAATATCGCCATTGGCTCCTCAACATATGATAGATTCTTGTCCAATTGGACTGAACTAAAATCCAACATGTGTGACGAATCACTGTGATACCTCTAGAGCATCGACATGAAATACCGGATGAACTCCTGCCAAGCTGGGAGGTAAGGCAAGCTCATAAGATACCTCCCCAACACGTCGTAATATTTCAAAAGGACCAATAAACCTCAGACTCTATTTCCCTTTCTTCGCAAATCTCATAACACCCTTTATAGGCGAAACCCGAAGCAAGACCCGCTCTCCAACCATATAGGAAACATCAAGAACCTTCTGGTCCGCATAACTCTTCTATATGGACTGGGCTGTGCGAAGTCTATCCTGAATCACCTTAACCTTCTCCAAGGAGTCTCCCCGGCTCAAACTAGCCCACCGGGAATCTACACTGCCTACCATGCAAAGCCTCATATGGTTCCATCAAAATGTCGGACTGATAACTGTGTTGTAGGCAAACTCTATCAGTGGCAAGAACTGATCCCAATAACCTCCAAACGTCATCACACACGCACAGAGCATATTCTCAAAAAATTGAATAGTGCGCTCGGACTGTCCGTCCATCTGGGGTGAAATGTTGTGCTCAACTCCACCTGAGTCCCCAACTCATGCTGTACGACCCTTTAGAATCGTGATGTGAACTGAGTACCTCTGTCTGAAATGATGGAAAATGGAATACCGTGCAGACGAACAATCTCCCGGATATAGATCTCCGCCAACCGCTCCGAAGAATAGGTAGTACACGCAGGAATGAAGTGCGCGGTCTTAGTCAGTCGAGCCACGATCACCCAAATGGAATCTAACTTCCTCGAAGTCCGTGGGAGTCCAACTACGAAGTTCATGGTGATCCGCTCCCACTTCCACTCCGGAATCTCTATCTACTGAAGCAAACCACCCGGTCTCTGGTGTTCATACTTTACCTGCTGACAGTTGAGGTACCGAGCTACAAACCCAACTATATCTTTCTTCAATCACTCGTTATAACATGGTTTTGATTGTATTCCATAGGATTTCTTCAGAATTTCAAGAACACCCCAAAAGTTGACTTTCAAGATTTGGTCTACAAGAGGTAATCTTCCACCTTTAAACCTACTTGCATGGATTGTTAGTGAATATATGAGCAAGAAATATGTACTATCACTTATGAGATGGTGATTGAAAGCTATAAATACTTAAACTAGATTATTGGGTATTGTAGAGATTTTGTAATGATTTAATTAATGAAATTTGGTGGATGTGAGTTCATTGGTTATCATATTGGTGCTAAAGAAGGCCATTAGTAGTCAGAGGATGTTGTATTATATCTTGTTTGTGGGAAGGAAGGATTGTTAGATGAAGCAAAACCATTACTAGAGATAGTAGAATACTATGCACTTTAGGTGTTTGATCAAAATGCCAAAATGACCAAAAACCAGGAAAGTTTTGCTAATATTGGTACAATTGAATTATGTTGATATAGATTGATAATGTAAGAGTAGTGGGAGGTTTTAATAACACTAAAGGGGCTAAATCCAGGTATGTATGGCTAAAACTTCCTCTTCTTAGAATTGAACCCCCGTGGTGTCCATGCAATTGGTGTAAGTTCCAAAATTGATCGTTATAGAAATTTATACTCCCAATGTGCTTGCGTTGCCAAAAAAATATATGTGCAATATGTGTTTCAATGATCTCATTATGCTAACTTGTCATTTGAGGATGTGTTTAAGATGTGGATTATGTGCTAAAAAAAGCCTAAACTTCAAGTCGAGTTTGAATAATGATTGTTATGCCAAAGTATGTGAAAACCTCTATATGTCAATGGTTTATAATCAATCACGTGAGTAATTATTATCTTGAGTTGAAAGTCTTGTTGTTGAAATTAATAATAATGTGAAATGTGGGAAAAGAACTTGGATTATGAAATTCGACCAAGTGCCAAGTATGATGTAATAATTGTGGCCACAAGTGCTGATGAATTGATATATGTGAAAGAAGTATGAAATGAGATGATTTATGGAAAATGGTAATGTCTTGGGTGAGACAGCCTAGCCGATCGAGTCGTGATCGGACGCCATGCTGCACACATGGTGGTACTATGCTGGAAATTGAAATTGGAAATTAAAATAGGAAATTGAAACTGGAATCGTGATTGTGGTAAATGTCTCCAATGAGATGACCTAGCCAATCGGGTCGTGATCGGACTCCATATAAAAGTACGATAGTATTCTGAATGATGAGGTATCGATACTAATGATGTACCAATTTAAAGCTATAGAAAATTTACTTGAGAGCTTATGTGATCCTTGATTTGGTGTTGTGGTGTTGTTTAAGGCTTTTATTGAATTTATAATACTTCCTTCTTGTATTATTGTTCTTTCTAATGACATTGTATTTAGTTATACATACTAGTACTATTCAACGGTACTAACGTCCCTTTTGATGGGGGCATTGCATCTTATATGGTGAGCCCCATTTCATTTTGGGGCTATGCATCTTTTGTCAATATTTTACCATGTTTTGAGGTACTGTCGGGGCCTTATTGCGGGTGTTGTCATGACTCTCTTTTGTATATTTAGAGGCTTTGTAGACACTATGTGGGTTGTATATGGGTATTGGAAGGGTCAGTGGATTATGTTTTGTTTTGGAACCTTGTTCTTTCAAATTGTAAAGTGTACGAAATTTTGAAAACTTACGAATGATGTAACAAATGAATCGATTTGGAAATGTTTACAAAATCTTCCTATTGTGTAATTAATAATAACATGTTTTCTTTGATCATAATGAGTTGGGTAGAAAATGTCTAATAGGCTTGCTCAGTCGGGTTCACTCAGTTGAGCGCTGGTCGCGCTCCCGAGTTTGGGGCGTGAGATGTACCAGAATTTGATCCGTATGAGTAGAGTTTGAACTTTCACCATATATTGCTACATGCTTTCCTCCTTGGTGTCGAGGATTCCATATACTTGATTTACCACCATTTGGGAATCACATTTGATTTTAATGACCTTAGAGTCTAGTTCCCAGGCCATTTCAAGTCTTGCAATCAAGCCTCATACTCAGCTTCATTGTTAGTCAAGGGAAAAGTTTTTATAGCCTGCCTCAAGACTTCTCCCAAGGGCGTGACTAAGTCCACCCTGATTCCGGACCCTTTTACGTTGGAAGCTCTATCCGTGAACAAGGTCCAAACTCTCGATGTCATTTTTGATACCATCACCGCTTCCTTAGTGGCCAAAGACAACAGCCCAGGACTGAAATCGGCCATGAAGTCGGCCAAAACTTGTGATTTGTTCATAGTCGTGGGTTTGTATTCGATGTCATATTTACTCATTTATATTGGCCATTTTTCTACTTGACCTGGAAATTTAGATTTGTGAAGGACATTCTGTAGGGGAAAAGTTGTCACCACAGCTATCGGGTGACATAGAAATTAACGCCTAAGATTTTGAGCGACGACTATGAGAGCTAAGAACAATTTTTCGAGGTGCGGATAATGAGTTTTTGCTCCTATTAAAATTTTACTAACATAGTAGACAGGATATTGCTTACCTTCAACTTCCCGGACTAGAACGACCCTTACTGCTACCTCCGAAGCTGCTAGATATATTAGTAAATGTTCACCTTCCTCCGAATTTGATAGTAACGAAGGGCTTGATAAATACCGTTTCAGGTCTTTTAGAACCTGTTGGCATTCCAGAGTTCATTCGAAGTTGTTCTTCTTCTTCAGAAGTGAGAAGAAGTGATGGCATTTTACCGAAAACCAAGAAAAGAACCTTCTTAGAGCGGCCTGTCTACGCTTAGTCTTTGGACTTCTTTCATGTTTGTCAGCTGGTCTGGAATATCCTCAATGCCTTTAATCTTGTCGAGATTGACTTTGATCCCCTTTGTGACACCAGGAAACCCAAAACTTTACCGAAGCTGACTCCGAATGCACACTTTTTAATATTAAGCTTCATGTTTTGCTTCCTTAGGATGTCAAAGGTTTCTTGGAAGTGTTTTAGATTGTCACCTGTATTAAAAAACTTAACCAGCATATCATCTATATAAACATCTATTGTTTTCCTTATTTGATTTTCGAACATTCTGTTCACGAGCCTCTGATAAGTGGCTCTGGCGTTCTTAAGCCCGAAGGGCATCACATTGTAGCAATATATGCTAAATTACCTTATCCTCTAGGTTCATCTTGATTTGGTTATACCCAGAATAGGCATCGAGGAAACTCATCAACTCGTGTCCAGTTGCATCAATTATTTGATCAATATTTGGCAATGGGAACCAGTCTTCTGGGCACGCCTTATTCAGATCCTTATAATCTATGCACATGCAAAATTTATTACTGCGTTAGCTAGCCACTTGGGATATTTTACCTCCCGAAAAAGAAATAGTAACAAAAGAACAACAATGTTCAGAATTACCAAAAGCACTAAGAAAAAGTGAAGAAACGACTGAAAAAGAATTAATTATTGGAGGAATACCAATATTAATAAATTTTAAAATATATCAAGGAGATAAAAACATTGCACTAGGAATAAAATGGTTAGAAAAAGTCAAACCATATAACTTAGAAGATAGGCAATTAACAATAAGTTATGAAAACAAAAAGATAATAATCAAAAGAACCTTAATATAATGCCAAAAATATATATACTTGCCAAGATAATAGTAGAAGGATATTATAATAGATATTATACACCTATGATGGATACAGGAGCAGAAGCTAACATATGTAAACATAATTGTCTACCAAAAAATAAATGGGAAAAGCTAAAACCCCCCCTAGTAGTAACAGGTTTTAACAATGAGGGAAGTATGATAACACACAAAGCAAGGAATCTAAAAATACAAATATGGGATAAAATATTAACCATAGGAGAAATATATAGTTATGAATTTGCAAATAAAAATATATTACTAGGAATGCCATTTTAGATAAGTTATTCCCACATACTATAACAAAAACACATTGGTGGTTTACTACCCCATGTAAACAAAGAATAGGAGCAAAAAGAGTAAATAATAAATTGAGAAAAACAACACCCTAGATTAAAGGAAGTGAGAAGATCACCCAGAAATTAGAAAATATAACACTAAGCAATCATAATATAGAGATAATCATTTTCTCAATAGACAAGATAAATTAGAACTACTATATAATGATAATCCCCTACAAGGATGGGAAAAACATAAAACGAAAATAAAAATTGAACTAATAGATGAAAATAGTATAATAACACAAAAACCTTTAAAATACAATTTTAATGACCTAACAAAATTTAAAATACATATACAGGAATTGTTAGACAATAAGTACATACAAGAAATTAATAGCAAACACACTAGCCCAACATTTATAGTAAATAAACATAGTGAACAAAAACGAGGAAAAAGTCGAATGGTTGTAGATTATAGAAATTTAAATGCAAAAACAAAAACATATAATTATCCAATACCAAATAAAATACTAAAAATCAGACAAATTCAAGGATATAACTATTTTAGTAAATTTGACTGTAAATCAGAATTTTACCATTTAAAACTAGAAGATGAATCTAAAAAGTTGACAGCATTTACGGTACCACAAGGATTTTACGAATGGAATGTATTACCCTTTGGATATAAAAATGCACCAGGTAGATACCAACATTTTATGGATAACTACTTCAACCAATTAGAAAACTGCATAATATATATAGATGATATACTATTATATTCTAGAACAGAGAATGAACATATAAAACTACTAGAAAAATTCATACACATTATAGAAATATCAGGAATTCGTTTAAGTAAAAAGAAAGCAGAAGTAATGAAAAATCAAATAGAATTCTTGGGTATACAAATAGATAAAAATGGAATAAAAATGCAAACTCATATAGTACAAAAAATAATTAACTTAAACGAAACACTTGATACAAAAAAGAAGTTACAATCATTTTTAGGATTAGTTAACCAAGTAAGAGAATATATTCCTAAATTAGCAGAAAATTTAAAACCATTACAGAAAAAATTAAAGAAAGATGTAGAATACCATTTTGACGAAAAAGATAAAATACATATAAAAAAGATCAAAATTATGTGTCAAAAATTACCAAAACTATATTTTCCGGATGAAAAAAGGCAGTTTACATACATAGTAGAAACTGATTCTAGTGATCACAGCTATGGAGGAGTTCTCAAATATAAATATGATAATGAAAAAACTGAACACCATTGTAGATATTATTCAGGATCATATACGGAACCACAATTAAAATGGGAGATAAATAGAAAAGAACTATTTGGATTATATAAATGTTTGTTAGCATTTGAGCCATATATTGTTTATAACAAATTTATTGTAAGAATAGATAATACACAGGTAAAATGGTGGATAACACGGAAAGTACAAGATTTAGTAACAACGAAGGAAATAAGAAGACTACCTATCAAGAAAAAGGTACCCAAACTGATGACAGACAAGAAACAAAAGATTTATTTGCAATCCTTACTACTCTATCTTTACAGATGAATAGTATGGGTAAAAGATTACAACAGCTAGAGGAAAGCAAGCCAAGTCAGCAGCATGACTATAAAGATACGGAGCTACGTCGATCGGAAGAATCAAAATTTTCAGAGTTAGAGGGAGACGTTGGGAAACTCCGTAAAACCCATAACAATGTTTGTTTACATACAGCTGCAGGTACGAGTAAACAAGTTAATAAGAAACCATATACCAATGCCAATTTGAATAACATATTTGATAAACCAATTACTCCAAAAATACCAAAAGAAACAATGACTACAACACCACAAACCTCAACCTATGCAAACAGTCTACACCAAAATAAGAAAATATACAACCATATTACCCAGACCTATATTGAAAACATATACAAAATCCAAACATTTCTAAACCTTAACCCCAGAGCAACTACTACAACAAATCCAACACAAGACTATATAACCCAAAAACTCCAAGGATATAATAGACTTATTGCCCAACCAAAGACCAGATCCAATCTAGTAAAAACATGTTACAATTACGGATTACTTAGCACAGTATATACCTATGATGGATAAGAGATAAGTGGAGTACCAGAGATATATAAAGCATTCATTACATATAAAAGAATTACAAAAGGAAACCTATTTTTTATAAAATTCTATACAGCACCAGCTGAGATACTATACGATGAAATAAAACCTCTTATACAGGTTGTAAAAATAGGATTGACACGAGATATGATAATACCATAAGAGATAGAACAACAACCAGAGATACCAAAAATCGAGATACCGAGTTTTTACGCCAACATTTGGGATAACAACTATTATCCAAGAATTATCCAACAATTATCTATAGGAAAATGCCATTTGGAGCTACTACTCAAGAGATCAACTAATGATATATGCAAATTCAAGGGAACTACGACAAAGAGATATGGATGAAGTCCAAAAATGGATTTTATCATTATTAAAACCAGAGATGCAACCAACTACAAGAGCACTAAAGAAAGGATTTATTTCCAACGAATTACTAACAAGATACTGCAAATTAGTAGGCCACAAGTACCTAGATCATATATGTTCAAAGTGCAATGGAGAAGATAATTATGTACCAGAAGTACAACTGGAATAAAGATACCGGCATAAAAACAAAGGAAGAATACAGCTATGGCAAACATATAATGTAAAAAGTCGTAAAGTAAATAGTACGAGTCATATTCATGAACAGTAAAGGTCGTTCATGAAGAGTCGTTTGTAAATAGTAAGAGTCATTTGAGTATGTAAAAAGTCGTAAAGTAAATAGTACGAGTCATATTCATGAACAGTAAAGGTCGTTCATGAAGGGTCGTTTGTAAAAAGTAAGAGTTATTTGAGTTTTCTATATATAGTTTGTATCCGAGAAGAAGGAGGAAGACTCTCACCTTCTCTCTTATAAAAATTTTAATTTAAGTCTTTCATAATAACAACTATGGAACATTCAAACGAGCTACAAGATCAGGTATGTTTATTCATAGTCATGTCTAACTAAACTTTTGTATTCCTTATAATCTCTTGAATATCATAACTGTTTATCATGTTATAGTACTGTTATAAAGAACATCTTGAGAAAGCTTGCCATGTCTAATAATGCTGAGAGTAGTTAAGCCCAGACTATGCCATCCTAAGGTCGAAACCGGTAGGCAAGGAAGCCGTTTAGGGGAGTAGACAGAGTTGAGGCGCTGTTAGGGAAAATAATTGAAGCAAGAAAAGCATGGTAGTGGCCAGAAAATATTGTTCAGAATAACTTATTAAAGGATGATAAACCCTATGATAAACAAAGAGGTTAGAGGGAATATGTTTAGTAAACACATGATAAGAATAAATAAAAATAGATCTAATGAGCAACCACACATATCTACTAGATGACAATGATGATTACAAAATACTCATATTATATACTTTTAACCAACTTAATAACGATATTAGAAGAAAAATTTACAATATTTTGGTTACTTTTGAAATAATAAACATAATGGAACAAGGATATACAGAACTAATTCTATCAGAGAAAATAGACGAATTATATTTATATGAACTAGATTTATATTCAGATTAATGATCGGTTACGAATATCTGCAGTACTGGTTACGAACTTTAGAAAATATAAATTTATTAGAAAAATTATTAAGAGAAAATGTTGAAGAATATCAGAAAACCCAAGATATCCAATACTTAGAATACACGAGAGAAAATATAAAAGAAATTTCAAAGTTAATTTCCGCTAGCCGCAAAATATTATTAAAAAACCTTTAGTTTATAACCCTTATAATAAACTAAGGGTCCTTCCTATTGAAAATGGTATAAGAGACAACAAAAATAAGATAAATATTAAGCATCTACTCCAATAAGTAAAACCATGGACGATAACACTAAAACTAATTGTACAAAATCGCAACAAATACCCATAAACAACGAGTCAATTACAGAAATTAGGCACATTAAAATAAATAAAAAAATTAAGGAAAGTAAGAAAAAAACTAAAGAAACTATACCCAGAATATGAATATTTAAGCATTACTAAAATAACCAATGCTAGGCTATCTAAATTAATAGATACTATATCCAAAATAGAATACAAATATATTTACTATCTTAAAAATAAAAGATGAATAAAGAAGAATTCGCACTAGAAGAAAAAACATATGAAAATCCGGAAGGATTAAAAATAATAATAATATTTTCTAACTTAGGAAGAAGATACAAGAAAATAGGAAATAACCTAAACTTAATGTTAGAAAAAGAAACGGTAAAACTAGAAGATAGTTTAACTGCAATGATTAGAATAACAAAGGAAAACGAAGAAATAGATAGAAAACGAGAAATTAAGGAAATACAACAGCAAGCTAAAGAAAAAATACAACAGATAGAGGAAGTAAAGAATACTAAAATAACAGAATTAGAAATACTAAAACAGCTATATGCAAGTAGACAAAAAGAAAAAGAAAAACACAAAGAAGAATAACAAGAGTTAAGACTGACAAATGAAATAGAAAAATTTAAATTACAGTTAGAAGAGGTACAAGATAATCCACCAAAAATAAGCATAAACGAAATAAATGATCAAAGTGATGATGATAAGGATCTAGGAGAAGACTATTCAGAAACAAGTGAGACATATACAGAAATTATAGAAAGAACAGAAACAAATCCAGAAATAAATACAGGAGATATGACCGAGGATAAACCAAGCACATCAGGAATAAAAAATCCAAAACATCTAAACCCGAGCTATTACAGAATAAGTTATGATTCACATGATAGGAACAAAACATTATGGGATAAGAGACTAAATAGGAAATGGACACCAAGACAGATAACTGAACAATGTAATTTTTTAGATCTAGATTGTGTAGCAGATATAAATAAAACAATCCAATTATGGATAGGATATATCTCAAAACAATTAATAGATAATAAAATAGCAGTAGCTGAAACACCAGGTTATATAGAAAGAACACTCATAGGAACAGTAAAACTATGGTTACA
This sequence comes from Nicotiana sylvestris, assembly GCF_000393655.2. Lineage (NCBI taxonomy): Eukaryota > Viridiplantae > Streptophyta > Magnoliopsida > Solanales > Solanaceae > Nicotiana > Nicotiana sylvestris. The sequence continues at coordinate 62,662,920 of NC_091064.1, forward strand.
AAATTTAACAAATGAAAGCTTAGATACATTGAGAAGTAATAAGAAACATGATGGTACAGTTGCAACAACGGCTACAAAAATATTGTATAAATATGAAATAGCGATAAGAAATGAATTTAGTAGTATGACAACAGAAATAGAAGAACAAAATAAAGAAAAAACTACAAATAGAAATTTAATGACAACATTAGCAATATGTAATATGTGTTATATAGACGAATATACTTGTGCATTTAGAGACTATTATTATAGAGGAACATATAGTCCGGATGAAAGTAAAGAAATAAGAAAATTATATTTTACCAAATTACCAGAACCTTTCAGCTCAAAAATAATAAAAAATTGGAATGAAGCAGAATTAGCAGATACCCTAGGAGCTCGAATAAAATTTTTACAAAACTGGTTTATAGAATTATGTGAAAAATATAAAGAAAATATCAAAATGGATAAAATATTAGTAAAAAATTTGGCATGCTGCAAAAATAGAATAACACCTCAATTCGGATGCACAGATAAATATTACAAAAAAGAAGGTAAGAAAACAAGAAGATATAAATCCAAATATAAGTATAAGCAACCAAGAAGAAGATATTATGTAAAAAATTACAAACATAAAAAACTATATAGAAAAAAGAAAAAACTAACAGAATGCACTTGTTACAATTGTGGAAAACTAGGACACTTAGCTAAAGATTGCAAATTATCAAAAAATCCAAAGGAAAAACAAATTTCCGAAATAATAATAGACAATGATAAATATACACAAATGGAATATATAGATTATGAATTAGGAAGTGAAGACAGTATATATGAATTTTCAGAAAATGAATTATCAGAAAATGAAAAGGATATAAATAATAACATAATAGAAGGATCAGACGAAGAAAATTATGACTGAAAAATATATACAAATCATACAACAAGAAGAACACCAAAATGAACAATCTTCAGAACAAAAAATATTATTTGACACCACTATATTTGAACAAATAAAAGTTAAAGAATTGGACCTAAGCATAGACAAAATACTAGAAGTACCAACAATAAAGAATTGGTTTAAAAGACAAAAAGAAGAATACTACGTAGTAAGCCAAAGGGAACATATAATAGACTGTAAATACATTAAAGGTAAAACTAGAATACCAATATTAAATAAAAAATTATTAAATAAAGAAATACAAGATATAAAAGCAAAAAACCCAATAAAATACGTACATTTAGGAGGAACAGAGATACTAATAAAAGCATGTTTTAGAGAAGGAATAGATACCCCTATAGAAATATACTTAGCACACGATAGAATTGTACAACCTATAGAAAAAAGTATAATAAGTGCAGTAAAGGGTAACTTAATATACCAAATATTTAAATTCATAGTAAGTGCAAACTATTCGGTTGCAATAGATGATAAAAATATAGATAAATCATTAGTTCTATACTGGAAAATGTCGGGAATAGAACTAACACTAGGAAGTAAGATATTCACAGCAAGATGTAAAAATCTATATGTCTTAACAACAAAACATAAGATAGCAGCTAAAAATAAAATAAATAGAATTAAAATAGAAAATCAGTTCGAAAGAATAGTATCAGTTATAGACAACAATGATTATAGTTATAAAGAAATAGACATAGAAGAAGATTTAGAAATAGTAAAAGAAAGATTAAGCACGTCAAAACGAACAAGTGATGAAATACCAGAAACATAATCAAGAATGAGTACATCAAGAAGAATAGATTACACAACTCCACAAAAATTAATAGAACAAAAAATAGAAGAAATAAACCCACATCATTATTATATAACAGGAATAATGGACCAAAGAAAATATTTAATATTAATAAATACAGGACTAGAAGAAAATTATGCTATAAGAAAATTAATACCAGAAAAAGAAATAGTAACAAAAGAACAACAATGTTCAAAATTACCAAAAGCACTAAGAAAAAGTGAAGAAACGACTGAAAAAGAATTAATTATTGGTATTCCTCCAATAATTAAGAAAAAGAAAAAGAAAGACTGACAAATAGATACCTCTTTATCCTGTAATGACCTGCTATTTTTGCCACGGTCAGTTCTTCTATCAGGCGCGAACCTATCTGCCGACTGGAATCCTTTTCTACATCCTTCTGCCCTTTCATAGGGCAAAAACTGACCCTTAGAAGATCCTCTATCTGCGTCAAAATCATCCTTTGACTTATTTGTGTTCCTTTCTCAATCCCGACCCTTAGTTGATGCCAGGAACCCCAGCTGATCATCTTCTATTATTATCTTTGATTCGTAGCGATTATGGACATTTGCCCATGTAATTTCCTGGAACTGGAGCAGGCATTCTTTCAATTTCTTGGAGGCGTCAGAGCTCCTCAGTTTCAGCTCTTTAGTAAATGCTGGAGCTGCCTATTCGTCTGGCATGATCGGTAGCAACATCCTTTCTTTCTGAAACCTAGTCATGCACACAGCAACTCAGACTCTCTTTGTTAAATTCTGAATATGTCTGCCTTTCGGGCCTGGATCTTCCTGGCCTCGGTATGAGCATTGATGAAAGAGTCTGCTAGCATTTCAAAGGAATCTATTGAGTGTTCGGGTAAGAGTGAGTACCATGTTAGGGCCCCCTTCTTGAGGGTTTCTCTGAACTTCTTCAGTAGTGTCGACTCAATCTCATGGGGGCTAAGTCATTTCTTTTTACCTCTATTATATAAGTGGTAATGTGCTTCTGAGGATCCGAAGTCCTATCATATTTTGTTACACTTGGCCTTTTGAACCGCTTTAGAATCAACTCTGGTGATGTGCTCGGCTTGAACGACAATTAGGTGTATTTCTTTGAGTCCAGGCCCTTTAACACTAGTGGTGCACCCGGTTTGGTCCATTCGAGCATTTATTTCCCTCATAAACTGCATGAGCTCGGTTTTGAAAGGATCATTACTGTTATTGTTACCAGATCCGCTAGCGATCCCCCGGTGCCGTCGAAGTCGTCCTCACCCCTCAGGGTGTTGTTATCAACCCTTTGAGATGCTTGATTTGCAAGAGCACCAGGAGGAGCTGGACCTCTTTCATTCGTGTTGTTGGAAGCACCCGACAATGCTTGCCTCAATTATGTCATGGCCTGGTCTTGGCATGAGAGATATCCCATGATAGCCTTTTGTTGTTCTCTCAGGATACTCACTGTTTCCGCAACGTGCTCATCTTCAGCGTCATCAGGAGTCGCCTCCCGTACGTATTAGGATATTGCCCGCCATGAACTGGTGTTGCTACGTCCTCCTCATTACGCATGTTGCTGATCGAATCCTCATTTTGAGGTGGATTTTCTTGTGCCTCAATATTGTGTGCGATGTTGACATCGTTATCTGCCATCTTTTATGATTTTTGCTAAGAAACAAAAAATCAAACATGTTAGTGTAACGACCCGGCCGGTCGTTTCATGAATTACCGCTCCATTTTTCCCATTTATGCTTCTTATTTTTCTATTCAGCTGTATTATATTTTATCGGGTTGATTGGTTCGGGTTCGGAGATATTTTGGTAAGGTTTGAGATACTTAGACTCTTTTGAGTAGGCTTAAGTTGGAAAATTCAACCAGATGTTTACTTATGTATTAAAGGGCTAGGATGTAATTTCCGATGATTCGGATAGCTTCAGGAGGTGATTTGGGACTTAGGAGCATGATCAGAATGTATTTTGGAGGTTCAGAGTACATTTAGGCTTGAATTGGCGAAATTGGAATTTTGGCATTTTTCGGTTAATAGGCGAGGTTTTGATATAGGGGTCGGAATGGAATTCCGGGAGTTTTAGTAAGTCCGTTGTGTCATTTGGGATGTGTGTGCAAAATTTCAGGTCATTCTTACGTGGTTTGATAGACTTTTTGATCGAAAGCGGAATTTGGAAGTTTTTGGAATTCTTAGGCTTGAATCCTATGCAAATTTAGTGTTTTGAGTGTTCCGAAGGTCGGAACAAGTTTGAATGATGTTAGGGATATGTTGTCATGTTTGGTTGGGGTCCTGAGGGCCTCGGGTGAGTTTCGGGTGGTTGAACGGATCATTTCAAGTTGGATAAAATTGCAGAAAATCTGTTGTTGATGTTGCAGACATTTGGCGTTCGCGTTCACGAGAAGGCTCTCACGTTCGCGAAGGGATGGGAAGTGAGGCTGTCATTTTGGCCTTCGCGTTAGAGATGTGGTTTCCACATTCACGAAGGGTGAGGTCCAGTGGTCATCGCGAACGCGACGAGGGTCCCGCATTCGCGTAGAGTATTTGGAGTGGTTGGATCCCAGGAGCCTTGTTCTTCGCGATCGTGTAGGTGCAGCCGCATTCGTGAAGGTTGGGTCAGCTGAAGCATCGCGTTCGCGAGGGTTCTTCCACGTTCGCGTAAGAGGATTTTGGTCAATGGTATTGTGTGCTTCACAAACGCGAGGCTTTGACCGTGTTCGCGAAGAAGGATTTCAAATCGCTGGGCAGAATGTTTAAAAAGGCCATTTTCGCGATTTTTGGCCTAAGTTCACCATTTTTTTACTCGGCTTTGGAGCTTTTTGAGAGAGATTGAAGAGGGAATCAAAGAAAACTTATTGGAGGTAAGAATTTTGGACTTAATACTCGATCATATTGTGATTTCTACCTAATTAAACATGAAATTTGGGAGATTTGAAGCTTAAATTGGGGAGTTAGGGCTTGGAAACTTGAGATTTTAATATAGGGATTTGAGGGGCCATTTATGGTTGGATTTTGGTATTCTTGGTATGTATGAACTCGTGGGAGGATAAGGATTCCGTTGATGTAATTTTTATCAAATTTTGAGATGTGGTCCCTGGGGTCTGGTTGGACCAATTTCGGAGTTTTTGGTATAATTTGATTATTTTCGCATGGGCTTCGATCCCTTAGCATATTCTAATGTTATGATTCTGATTCTGGGTAGATTCGACGCGAGTTGAGGCCGAGGCGAGAGGCAAAGGCGTCGCGGAGTAGTATTTGATCCAGTTTGAGGTAAGTAACCATTGTAAATCTGAAACTGAGGGTACAAGCCCCGGTATTTCATATTGTTTTGATAAATGAGGTGACGCACATGCTAGGTGACGAGCGTGTGGGCGTGCATCGGTAGGGATTGGGACTTGGTCCGTCCCGTAGCGACTATTATGCCGCGTATTTAATTTAAAATCTTATGATATTATGTATTTTTGAGATTAATACTATATTATGGGTTGTATGCCATGTTTGGGGCCTTGTGCCGACCTGTTGAGACCCTTAGGGGAATTTTTACTATTTTCCCCACTCTATTTGTTTGAAAGCATATCCTCAGTCATGTTTTACCTGTTTATTATTTAAACCTGGTTTTTATCACTCTACTTCTTAAGATGTGAGAATTGTTTGGGCTGAGTTCTCCTAATTTTCACTGTTATGTCCGAGTGACTGTGAGGTTAATGACTGAGAGAGGTTGAGGACCTAGTGGTGAGGATTATAAATATTACAGATCGGGTTGCACGCCGCAACAATATTATATATATATATATATATATATATATATATATATATATATATATATATATATATTATGGATCGGGCTGCATGCCGCAACGATACTTATATGGATCGGGTTGCACGCCGTAGCGATATATATATATATATATATATATATATATATATATATATATATATTGGATCAGGCTGCGCGCCGTAGCGATATGACGCTTGGGCTATAGGAGCCCCTCCGGAGTCTGTACACCCCTAGTGAGCATAGTCGGCTATAAAATATGGACCGGGTTGCACGCCGCAACAGTTATTATGATTATTACTATTATGAGATGTTATTGAGCCTGAGTGTTGAGTATGGGTAATGAGTGACGAGAGCTGAGTCACGAGTGACCGAGAGGCTTGCCTGAGAGGCTATATTTATGAGTGATACCCTGCCCGAGGGGCCCATTTATGATATTTTTGTTGATTTCACTCTTCTTTTATAATGAGCCTCTGTTGAAAACTGCTAAGTAAATGACTTCAAAGTATTTCAATTGAAACTGAAGCTTTATGAAGAAACTGGTTTTAAAATTGTTGAGTTTGACTTGATATTCTGTTGTTACTCTTTTATATGATTTTTAACTGCTCGTCACTACTTTCAGACCTTATTTACTTTAGTTACTTACTGAGTTGGCGTACTCACGTTACTCCCTGCACCTTGTGTGCAGATCCAGGTACCCGAGGGGTAGAGTGAGGGTTCCCAGCCTTTACAGAGCTTATCGGAGATTGCAAGGTAGCTGCACGGTGTCCGCAACCCTGCTTTCCTTCTTCCTATCCTTGTTTTTTTCTGCATTTTAGACTTGTTATGTATTAAATAGTCGGATCAGTGTATTTAGAGGCTCTAGACTCGTGACACCAGATGTTTGGGCTGTGTTGGTCTATTTTCTGTAATGTTTTCCGCAAATCTCAGTGATTTATGTATTCCTTATGAAAATTGAGACTTAATTAAATGTTAGAAAAATGTTTTTATTAAAAGAAATTGACTGTGGTTACTTGTTAGGTTGGCTTGCCTAGTAATGTGATAGGTGCTATCACGACCGGGGTATTTGGGGTCGTGACAGTTAGTAATAGACGCAAGGATCAACTCAATAACGCAACTATTTAAGCCCCACGGTGGGCGCCAAACTATTTTCCCGTAAAATGATACAGTTGAATTTATAGCGTGGTTTATAGACAAGCGAATTGATTTGATCCCAAAATGATAAATAAATTAAATAAAATTCAAGACTTAACATTGAAATCAAGATAAAATAGCAGACAACTTGGTTCCTGGAGAAAGGCTTTCGAAGGCAGTAATAAGAATGACGTTAGACAGAAAGTAAAGTATTATTTAGCTTGAAATAATGTATAACATAAGTTTATTAGATTTTTCCTGCTTTACAATGGGTATTGAAGTCATTATTTATAGTTAAACCTAGGGAACAAGGTCCTAGGATCAAGCCCCTTTTAAATGATAATAATGGGGGCCATTGATGAATATGTAATGGCAGGCGATGAATGCCAAAATTCTCTGTAACGGACGTGTATTCAATACTGAGGAATATTCTTCATTAAATGTCATCTGATGGAAAATATTTGTTTGCCCTTGTTAACAATATTCCCTTCGGGGTCTACCCGATGCCAACTGAAGTTGCTATCCTCGGTTTTGGTTTCCGCTAGCTTCGTCTTCCATTTCCCCGGTTCCACGTGTCACTCTATCATTCGAGTATTTAATGTGAACCAATTTTACCCTATATATATATATTCATGTCCGACTGACCTAATAATTCCTCATTCTAACAACAATTATCCAAATGAAGTATTTGTGCAATCAATAAAATCACTATTAAGAAAATATAATAGACGCATTACTTGGTAATGCAACTTCAACCTTCAGTATTCACAAACACAAAAAATGGAAATCGACGTTGGTAAGAATGAGAAGAGCACTATTCAATTTAGTAGGGTATCGATATTGAACTTAGTAATTAGTATTGTATATATGAGCGTGGGTATTAAATTTATTAGCATTCGACATATGAAAAATCGGCATCTAATGGATAGGGCTAAATATGAAGTATAAAAAATTTAGGTTTTTTGGATATCCAAAAATACAATATTTCCGAAATCCTTCAAAATCCAGAATTTCAAAAAATTAAATCCAAAATTCAATCGGTTATCCGAAAATCCAAATGAAAAATCCAAAAGGTTTAGATTTCAAATTTTGTTTCGGGTTTGCCCAAACTATGCCCACCCCTAAAATTATTTGTTCAGAAAAAAAATTTAAAATTATTTTGGGGCAATATACCCATGAATAGAGGGAAGTTAACTAGTAAAGGTGATGGAGAAAACATCTTTGGTGAGATTGGAACATGTAAAATTTAAACGTAAAATGAAGTTGCAACCAATAAATTGCAAATGCTCTATATATTTCTCACGAAGAGTAGGAAGCAAGTCCTATTCCAAAAAGACATAATACATAAAGGCCCCATTAAACATGTCCAAAAAATATGTTTCAACACTTAAAACAAAACAAATGTTCTTTTACCCCCTTAAACACATTGCGAATGAATTTTGTTCTGTCCTCTATGACTTCTAACCAATTAAAGACTAACTAGTGTGAGCCATGACTTTTTAGCGATGCCATATCATTAATGAGGTTTGCCAATTTAATGATCCGGTCAATAACTTAAAAAGCCACCTGATTAAAATATCCGACCCGCTATTTTTTAATTTTTACCCTAGACTGAATAACCCGACCTCATTTCTCTCTAAACACAATGAGAAAAGGCCTGATGAACTCACAGCCTAGTATAGATTTTCCCCCAAATATTGTATACTGAAGATCGTTGGCTTCTCTAGGTTCTTCTTGTTTTCTTCAATTTCTTGTCAATTTTGTAGTGTAAAAAAATATTTACTGTAATTTCTCTTCTTTACTGATTTCAATTCGGATAATGGCTTTTCAGATTGTTATACTGAGGACCTTCCATAGAGGTCAGTTACAACAATATCCTATTAACTACGAAGGAGGTACTATGACAGAGTACTTTGATATTGATGTTGGCATATTTTTGTATTTTGGAGTTTGTCAACTATGTGAAAGAAAATGGGTATAATTGTGAACCATGTTCTATTTATGTGAGACCTCCCAATTTTAGCACTTAAGTAAAAAATTTAACTGATAGGGATATTATGGGTATTGTGCCTCTATTAAAAATGGGGATATATTTGAAGTGTATGTGTTCCACTATGTTGATGAAGCATTAGTGGTCCCTCCAGCTATTGAATATGTAAGTCATGTGTGTGGGGAATCTAATGTGTCTTTTGATAAAAGGACAAATCAAAGTGTTGGGGAAATGAAGGTGTAGGATTTTAAGAACCACAAAATAGTGTCCGTGTTGCTTATAATGTGCCTGATGGGGACGATGGTGTTTTTTCTAATGCTGACGATACTCCATTAGTTGAATCTGATATGGAAAGCAATGACCATTTGAGAAAGGGGAAGAAGAATATGGTAGTGATGTTGATGAGAAGTGTAGGAGTTTAAGAGAAGAGAGTAAAAAGGTGCAGAGAAGGAAGAGAAAAGAGAAATAGATTGAAACTAGACATGCCAAGTTAGGTAAAAAGTGTCCAGATCTAGGATATGATGAGTATGCATCTAGGAAGAAGACATCTTCAGAGGGTAAGATTGCTGGAGATAATCCATATTATCCCTTAGATGAAGTTGCTAGTTTTGAAACAGATCCTGATGAAACAACTTATGATGAAGGTAAAGATAAAGTCCAACAACCAGCAAGAGCAAGAAGAAAGCTAAAAAATAGGGTTATTTTGATCCTAGTTGTAAATTAATTGTTTGGGAAACTGGTCTAGCTTTTGATAGTGTTAGATAGTTTAGAGAAGCACTTACTAAGTATGCAGTTTATAAATATATATAGTTAGATATGTATGTTAATGAACCAACAAGGATGAGGGTAAAGTATTGTGCTAGTTGGCCATGGCTCTTATTTGCTAGTTATGATTGTAGGACAAAAGATTTCATGGAGAAGAACTATAATCCACTTCACAAGTGCAATGGTACTGCCAAGAACAAACTATGCAACCCAAAGTACTTAGCAGAAAGTACAAGGATAGAATTATTTCTGAACCAAATATTAGAATATTTAAGTTTCGTGAGTTAGTTCAAAAGGGGTTAGAAGTTTATATTGGAAGGACTGTTGTAGGAAAAACCAAAAATATTGTGTTAACACAGATTACGGGGGATCATGTTAAGGAGTTTGGCAGAATTCTAGGTTATAGAGATAAACAGCTAAGGACTAATCCAGGCAGCACATGTGTTGTGAAACTTAGTGAAGAAAAATATAAAGATGGTAGGAAAATGTTTGTAGCATTTTATATCTGTTTTGATGCGTTGAAGAAAGCCTTCCTTGATGGTTGTACGAGGTGTATTGGGCTTGATGGGTGTTTTTTGAAAGGTATATATAAAGGGAAATTACTTGTGACTGTCTGTAAGGACGGGAATAATCAGATATTATCACTGACTTGGACAACAGTTGAAGTTGAAACACACATTTAAATTGAGATGGTTTGTCAACTTTATAAAGAGTGATCTTTACTCTTCAACTTAGAGATGGGATAGAGTTGACTGTTATTACAAACATGCAGAAGGTAATCTATATTCTGTTAAATGTGTTGTTCAAATTTGTTAAGTTTATTCTTTTAACTGTTGTGAGGACTTGACAAAGCAATCAATGAGATCCTCCCATAGGTAGAATATATGATGTGTGCCAGGCACATCCTAGCAAATTGGTCAAAAAAATGAAGAGGCATTGAGAGAAGAAACTATTTTTGGAGATGTGTTAGGTCTACTTATGAGCAAGAGTTAAAAAAAAATCTTTATCACAAGGAGAAACTAGGGGATAAAATAGTTGAGGACCAACTATACTATCACAAAGAGAGGTGGTGCAAGGTATATTTTATGTATTTTAGCAATTGTGACATTGTTGACAATAATATGGTGGAAAGTTTAAATTCTTGGATAGTGGGGCCAAGGCACAAGACAATCATCACAATGCTTGATGAGATTAGGGTGAAGATGATAATCAGAATAGTACAAATGAGGGATTTTTGTGATACTTGGATGTGTGATATTTCTCCAATGGCACTGAAGGTGTTGCAGGAGAATACAACAAAATCAATGAAATGTGTGGTGAACTGGAATGGTCAATATGGTTATGAAGTAAAGGAATGACTCACCAGTAAGCATATAGTGAATCTGAACAGGTTTACATGCTTGTAGAGCTTGGATGCTTAAGGGTATACCATGTGCTCATTCTATAGCTACTATCAATTTCAAAAAATTGAAATCAGTTAACTACATTGCACATTGGTACCATAAGGAGACTTATATGAAGACCTACGGTCACTTCCTTCAGCCTATACAGATATGGAGATAGTGGCCACAATTATAAAACCCTTCAGTTATACCACCAAAATTAAGAACAATGTCTGGCAAGCCGAAGAAAGTGAGAAGGAGGAACCAACTAAAAACAAAACAGGAAAGCTTTCCAAAAGAGGTACTCAGATGACCTGCAACATTTGTCATGCAAAATGCCATAATAAGAAAGATTGTCATAAAGGTGCGTAAGGTACTGCAAGATCAGCTGGTGGTGAAAAGTCCTCAAGTGTTGGTTCTTCACCAACACCTTCAGCTAAAAGTGTACCAATAACAGGAAGAGGAAGAGGAAGACTAGGAGGTTCAACAATACAAGTAATACTTATAAGTTACTTCTATCCCCTCATTTTATTTTTGTATAACTTCTTAATACTTTACTCTTATTATAGGATATTTATACTGGTATAGGAAGAGGGACACCCTATAAAAGACCTAGAATGGTTGGTATGGGATTCTACATATTGAAAGTGGAGCTTCCATCTATAATGTAAGCCTAGAATGTCAACTATGACTATGAACTCTTTGTGATCAAACTTGGATGTAAACTAACTAAGTTTATTTTTTTAATATAGCCTGGAATGTCAATTGTGCCAATGAACTCTACAGTAGTGACTCGAGATATTAGACACAAACCAAGAACACATGTGAAATGAAAAGGTAAAGAAGCTATCACCTCAAGGAAACTTCAACATATTCAAGCTAAGAAAAGAATGGAGACAAGGTCAAAGGCATCTGAAAGAGTTCGTTTGAGCCAAACATGTTCATCAACACCACAATCAACTGCCCAGTAGATATTAGTACTTCATTATTTTTGTTTTCCTTTTGGCAGTTGGTATATATAAAGATAGTATGAATGTGTCTGCACTTTTAAATCACGTTCTATTTTGGTATGTAACTATATTCAGCAATGACTGAAAGTTTCTAAGTCTATTTTCTAGAATGATATGCAGTAATGACTGCAGTTTTGTAGGATTGTTTTCTGGAGACGATATGCATCAATGACTGCACTTTTGTTAAGTCTGTTTTTCTTTTTTACTGTTTAAGTCTATTTTTTTGTGATATGCAATAGTCACCGCAGATTGCTAAGTTTGTTTTTCTGCAATAATATGCATCTACTATGCATTAGTAACTACAGTTTTGTTAATCTGTTTTCTGCATAGCAGCAGTGACTGCAAATTTCTTAATCTATTTTCTACATAAATATGATGCTAATATGCAGCAATGACCACAAATTTGTTAATCCATTATTTTGCATAAATATGCTGCTAATATGCAGCAATGACTACATATTTCTAACTTAATACAAAGCTTGCATTTGTAACAAACATATTGCCAATTTTAACAATACAAACTAAACCAACAAGGTGTATTTGTCACGACCCAAAATCCCACCTTAAGGATCGTGATGGTACCTAATCTCTAAAACTAGGTAAGCTGATCACTTAGTTAAACCAATTAAATATGATATTATAAAGCAAATTTTAATATAAATAAGAAATTTAAATGTGATACATGCTAACACGACAATAATAATTACAATCCCCAAGACTAGGTAATATAGAGTCACGAACACTAGATGAATGCATGCAAACGTAAAAAAATACAATATTATTCGGCTAAGAATTTGACAGTACAAATGTAAAGGTAAGGACTCCAAGGAACTGCATCGACCAAGCAGCTCTACCCTAAATCTTCGCGATCAAGAAAACTAATTCTGCCTGAGTCCGTTATCTCCAATACGTGGATCTGTACAAAAATATGCAGAATTATAGTATGAGTACATCACAGTCGGTACCTAATAAATATCAAGACTAACCTTGGTGGAGTAGTGACGAGATACAAGTCAAGACACCTACTAGACATTACCTGTGCAGAATATCAGTACATAATAATAATATAAGAAAGAATCAGGAATGGCAACAAGGAATAAACATGTGATTAAATAGTAAAGTAATCAAAACACAGTTAAAGTACCACAGAAACCAATTACGGAAAACCAATGACAACCACAGTAGCTGCCCATTAACAAACTTGGTACCGGTAGCAAACCTCAAATCAAATAAAACCTTGTCCAAAACCTTCGTACACTTCAATGACAAAAGAAACATGCAGGAACTCATAACCACTCATTAGATCAACAAGTCATAGGGATCTCTCGCCCGATAAAATCCAGTCAAATTATAAGCTGACTACCTATATTATTCTTCAAAACATACCGTAATCAAATTTGATAGCACTCATTCCAGGTAGAACGACCTCATCTCATCAAATACAAGCTGCTCTACTAACATGCCATACCAATACCACCTCGAGCCACATGTCGTGCAATCTATGCACCAACAAGCATTAACTTTAATGTACCCAAACATGAAAAGAGAATTAAATAAGAGAACCGTTCTGCAAGCATCAACAGATACCATCGCACACGCAATGCTATAAACCTATCACACATAGTAGAACCAAAAAGGACAAATCTTACACAAGGATCATATTCCATCATAGCTCCGCTGCAGTACGTGACCCAATCTAAATATCGGCCCATACAAAATACCTCGAGCCATAATGCTCAAAATCAACAACTATACGCAAATTAACGACAAACACACGAAGTGCATGACCATAACTATGGTGAAACAGATAGCATGATATATCAAAAATAGGAAAGGTCCTAACCAAGGCGCGGTCAACCATGCAACATCCCAAGATCCATATCGCTCGGACTCCGCCACAAGGCCCAGATAGTATCACATCATACATGCAAATAATTAACAGTCTCACAACTCATTGTGGCATAGAAGAGTAACACATGAAACACATTTGAACATGAATAAGATCAACTCCAACCAATGACACCACCCTCAACGATAGTTGTGCTAAGTAAATAAATCTGACTCGATGTAGAACATGCATTCTTATTAGGCCTACCCGCGGCCTCCAAATAAATTATGACCCCCCCTCCCAAATAGGTAGATACTCTCTGATTCCCCATAAACCACTATATTGCCTCTGAAGTACCCAATGACACCACAATCAGGATACCCACTCTAAAGAAACCTTCTGTGAATATGAAGATGTTTCTCTAACTTTTAATATACTAAAATGTAGTATTAACAATGGCATAGAAATACTGCAAGTCTCAGCACTAAACTAGGCAAACCTTAAGTCTTAGCCATATGCAATTTCGGGGAATCTTCCCACACCAGAAATATACCTTATATCAAAATTACTATACACATGACCATGCAATCTGATCGTCGATAGAAGATTCCCCCACTTGGCACGAAGTCGTAGGACACACCATCTGATGATCCACAATACCCATCTTTATAAGCTAATAAAGCACCAATCATAGGTACCTCAAATAATCTACTAAGCCCATATCCAACCTCGTGGTGGTCAAGCCCAGTTCCTCAAGTGCCTTGAATGATAATATGTACCTTCCACTGACTAGAAGTCCCACAAAAAACACATAACCTCTAGTACTACTAACTTAACATTCTCCCATGACCCTACCACGATCACTACAAATAGACAATCAATCAAATCCCGCCCCCCAATCTCGTACTCGTCAACTAGATACCAACACCCGTTGTACACTACATGTGAAAAACTGAAAGATCTACCAATATATCTGCACCATTAGTTTGGACAATACCTCGAGACAATGGTTGACCTTCCATAGCCCTCTCGTAGCCCATCCACAACATCATGAATCGCCAGTGCATAGATAATACCGAAAGTGCAATATCACATATAAGTGGATGCAAAGGAATGTAAGATATATTTCACACTGACTTAATGCCGCACGATAAGGAATGTAATATATATTTCATAGTGAATCAATATCGCACGATAATGAATGAAGGAAGTGAAATTTCCTAATAGTTCAGTAGCCCCTCGAAGATACGTACAAATGTCTCCGTACTGATCTACAAGACTCTACTAAACTTGCTCGTGACTCGTAGAACCTATTAACCTAGAGCTCTAATACCAACTTGTCACGACCCAAAATCCTTCCTTAAGGATCGTGATGACACCTAATCTCTAAAACAAGGTAATCCGATTACTTACAACAGTCAAACCAATTAAACATAATATGATAAAGAAGATTTTAATATACTAAGAAATTTAAAGGTGATACATTCCAACATGGCGATAATCACTACAACCTCCAACACTAGGTAGTATAGAGTCACGAACTCTAGCTGAATGCATACAAATGTCAAAAAAATACAATACTATTCAAATAAGAATTTGACAGTACAAATGTAAAGGAATGGACTCCAAGGAACTGTGATGACCAAGTGTCACGACCCCAATTTCCCTCCGTAGGATATCGTGATGGCACATAATCTCTAAGACTAGGTAAGCCTAACAAACATGCAGAAATAACTGAAACAATAATTTAAAGGCTTAAAACTCAATTACTCCTATATGAAAAATCTCCACAACTCAGTACATATGCAATTTTCCCAAAACCTGGCGAAAATACAAGTCACAAGCACTACAATAGCATCATGTTCTCCCTACACAACTGTATCTAGTAAGGAAAGAAAATATATTTATAAATAGATAGAAGGTGACTTCCAGTCCTGCAGCATCGGTAGGTGTACCTTGAAGTCTCCAAATACAAACTCAGCTCACTGATAACGTGTCACGCCCCAGACCTGGGGGATGGACCAGCACCGGCACCTGGTGCCTCACATAACCTGGGGTACCAACTTGAGACTGAGGGACGCTGAACATACAATGTCATACCTTGGACATAGGGCCAGATTACAAGACAATTTGTGAAGCAAAATATACAACTGAACGGGAACTAGCTCTGATTGAACATCAATATAAAGTTGGGCCGACAAGGCTGTCATAACTACTACAGCTGATAAACCAACAAAAATATACATAGAAGGCCTACAAGCCCAACACACTACACTAACTAACAGGATATGTATACAAGCCTCTACTGATGGATGTATTGTGATCGGAACAAGGCCCCGACTTACCCATAATATATACAAATATATACATAATATGTACTCAAAACCATAGACCCGACAACTTTGAAGGACGTGGAGCTTACCGATCAAGATGATCACAGATAACATCTATAGAGGAGGTCAACCAGTCCCTCTATCCAAACCTGCATGCATGAAATGCAGTGTCCCTGGGAATGGGACATCAATATGAAATAATGTACCGAGTATATGTAAGGCAATAGAATAATTGAAAGATAAAACTAAACTGATAATATAATAACTGAAAGTAATCGGGAGTCAAAGATGACCTGGAGATATACTTACCTACTGATACTGACTCAACTCTCTCAATATAGTAAGTAAAATCATTGTCCGACCCTATAAGGCTCGGAACATGTAACTGCTCTGCCGTAGTAGGCTCTCACATAGGCGCTCGACCACAATGGACTCAATATATAACTTATCATCTGATCGGAGGTTGCCCAATAGGGGCCTACACACCGATTATAGCTCGATGGTAGTAAAAATACTATAATACTATATATATATATATATATACACACACACACACTCTCTCTCTCTCTCTCTTGAGTGGAAGAAGACAATACTTAATTGGATATAAAGTCCCGATAAGGGAGAATTTTGTAACTTATGAGACTAGAATAATGTACATACAACTTTCTTTATGTCTCATTATCCTACACATGTAGTTACGGGAGCATGCCAAAATGAAGGGAAGATTTAGCCTTAACATACCTTATCACAATACTTCCAATGACCCCGTTAAAATCACCTCTTGGAACTTTAACGATAATAATATTGTCATTAAGTTACTAAAGGTACAACTATCGCACAACAAACGACAAGCTTATGTTGTATTAAAACGGGCAGCATCTCCCCTATAATCCTTACTTCCTCCCAATTCGAGATAACACCAACAACATAAGAACACAATAATAACAACAAATATACATTATTTTACAACCTTATATACATCATAAAATACAACAAAGATGCCCCACACACCCTAATCTCTTCATACACAAAGCAACCACAATAGTAGTGTAAACAACCCCAAAAATGTTACAACAAATGACCAACCCACTACCCTGTATTTATGTGGTATTTCTCCAAACCATTTCTCCTATAAAACTCCCTAAATAGTAGAAAAGCAAGCAATCCAACAACAACACAAAATAACCCACAAAACAGTCCATTACAAGTTGAATAACTCGAACTCACGACTTCCGATCACCATCCCGTGAGTAATTACAATTATTGAATGGATTCCCATACATTTCCAACATAAAAAAATGGATGAAAGAGAGAAGTATACTTACCATATTTGTTGAATATCTCAGCTCCTATCTTGGTTCTTCAAACCCTAGGTTTTTCTCCAACTAGAATTTGAAAAGGAGAGAAAATCAATTAGGGTTTGTGTGCAATTTTTGGGAGGATTTTTGCAGGGGATTATGTCTAGATATTTTGTTATATAATGAGTGTTATATTTGAAGGAGATAATCCCCTTAAATGGGTTCTTTGTCGGACCTGAAATAGCCCCTTTTGGACATATTTAATCCTCTCATTTAAGCAAGTAGGTGACACACTTACTTTTCACCTAACAGTCTGCGCAGTCTCACAAAAATGCATTCTCCTTCGACGTTATATTGACAAATGGTTTAATGAATTAGAAAATAGACTCACAGATCTTCAATATGATTGGTGGAGCATACTATAACGCTAAGTATATTGGGAGAAAATCGCAATTACATTTGACCCAAATTTCAGTGAAACTTATGAACGTAACTTGTGATGACTTTCATCGACTTTTGTTCCACAACTCGCTTGACTTAAAAACTTAACACATGACTATCATAAGACTAAAATAAATCATAACATAACCCTCTTATCATGTTAAGAACCCTAGTCTCACCCCAAAGGTACGGGTTATAACATTCCCAACTTGTCGACTTTCGAAGAACCACTATTTTCTTCAATTCCTTTAGCTTCTGAATCTTCCAACTCTATTTGTACTTGTTGTTCATGATCTTCAATATTTGTAACATCTGAGATAACATTATAACTTAATTTATATACTTTTAAAGATGATCTCATTTTTTGTCTTATATTATTTTGCTTACAATACACTTTTACGTACGAAAATATGGGGTATAACATCATTCCCCCCTTAGGAACATTTGTCCTCGAATGTTTACTCTTAGAGACTTTGGAAAAAAAATTCCAGAGTCTCCTCCCTACACTAGACTAAAACTAACCTAAACGCAGCCAAAAAATGTACTATACATGTCACACATGGCCAATGTCTATAAATAGCAACACTTGGCCTCACACGGCCGTTAATCATAAATACTTAAAGTCAAAAATAAGAGCTTACCTGATGACCTACTGGCCTGAATAGATCTATGCTGAAGTATCCCATCTCAAGCCATATCTTCAGTTTGAAATAGGTGGGGGAATTTATACTTCATTTCTTCCTCCGCTTCCCACGTCATCTCTTCCACGTTCTTGCTTCTCTATAAAACTTTCATAGAGGCTACCTCCTTATTTCGTAGCTTGTGTATGTTTTGGTCTAGGATGGCAACTGGAACTTCCTTGTATGATAAGTTCTCAATGATCTATACATCATCAGTGGGAACCACTCGGGTAGGATCCCCAATGCACTTCCGTAGCATAGATACGTGAAAAATCGGAAGGACAGACTCCAATTCTGAGGGCAAATCTAACTTATAAGCTACTTGGGACACTCTCCGAATAATCTTATAAGGCCCAATATACCGTGGGCTAAGCTTTCCTTTCTTGCCAAACCTCACCACGCCCTTCATAGGCGACATCTTTAAGAATGCCCAGTCATCAAATTTTACCGTACGTCAGAATATGACTTCTGACGACTCTGGGCAGTCAACATGTTTGGCCCATGTAACCTAGATTCTCCAACATCAAACCACCCTATAGAAGATCTGCACTTACGCCCATACAAAGCCTCGTATAGAGCCATCAAGATACTGGAGTGATAACTATAATAATATGCAAACTTAATAAGAGGTAGATGTTCATCTTAACTTCTTTTAAAACCCAACACACATGCTCGTAACATATCCTCAAGCGTCTGAATCATGCATTCGGCTTGTCCATAAGTCTGTAGATGAAAAGTTGTGCTGAGATTCACCTGAGTCCCTAGACCTCTCTAAAATGACCTCCAAAAATGCGCTATAAACTAGGCCCCACAGTCAGATATAATAGATACTGGTACTTCGTGCAGCCGCACTATCTCTTAATATATAACTTTACATAATCTTTGGTTGTATATGTAGATATGACCGATAGGAAATGGGTTGATTTCGTGAGCCTATCGACTATCACCCATATAGAATTGAACTTTTGATAAGAACTAGCCAAACCTGTGATGAAGTCCATGTTTATTGCCTTCCATTTCCAGGACGGGATCTTTATAGTCTACATTAGCCCTTCAGGCTTCTGGTGCTCTACCTTCACTTGCTGGCAACTAAGACACTAGGAGACAAACTCAATAATGTTCTTCTTCATATCGTTATACCAGTACACATCCTTAATGTCATGATACATCTTTTTTTTACCCAGGATGAATGGAATACCGCAAATAATGTGCCTCTAACATAATCCTGTCTTGTAGCCCTGCTACATCTGGGAGACATAGACGACCCCTGTATCTGAGAACCCCATCTTGCTTGAGCTCTAACAACGGCTTCTTCTGTTGTAGAACTCACTATCTCAACTCGACTAACTCTGGGTCCTCCTACTGCCTTTCCTTGACTTTAGCTATGAGAGATGATTTTGCAGTGCTTTTGAGTACAACTCCACCATCATCTAAATATACTAACTGAACCCCCAAACAAGACAATTGATGAAGCTCTCTAGCTAGTTCTCTTCTCTCAGCCTCTACATGTGCTAAGCTACCATAGATCATCAACTTACAACATTATCTACAACATTATCTTTCCCTATATGGTAGAGAATGTTAACGTCGTAATCTTTCAATAACTCTATCCATTGCCTCTGTCGCAAATTCAACTCCTTTTGCTTGAAGATATATTGCAGGATTTTATGATCTGTAAATATGTCAACATGAACACCATATAAATAATGCCGCCATATCTTACAACTGTAGCTAAATCGAGGTCATGGTTCCGATAATTCCTCTCATGATTCCTCAACTACCTTGAAGTATACGCAATTATCTTCCCATGTTGCATTAGGACACATCCTAACTCGACACCTGAGGCATCACAATACATGGCATAACCCTCTAGACCCTTTGGAAGTGTTAGAACTGGCATTGAGGTCAACCTGTTCTTTAGCTCTTGGAAACTCTGCTTGCAAGTCTCTATCTACTGAAACTTAGTTGCTTTCTGCGTCAGTTTCGTCAATGGTGCTGAAAGAGAAGAAAAAACCTCTACAAACCTCTGGTAGTATCTTGCTAAGCCTAGAAAGCTACGAACCTCTATCGGAGTGATAGGTCTAGGCCAGGATTTCACGGCCTCAATCTTCTGAGTGTCTACCTTTATACCTTCATCAGATACAATATTCCTCAAGAATGATACAAACCTCAACCAGAACTCACATTTAGAAAACTTAGCATACAACTTACGATTACGGAGGGGTTGGAGTACCATTCACAGGTGGTCCGCATGCTCCTCCTCTAAAAGTGAATAAACCAGAATATCATCAATAAATACTATCATGACCATATCTAAAAATGGCCGGAATATGCTATTCATCAAGTCCATAAATATGGCGGGTGCATTTGTCAACTCGAAGGACATGACAAGGAACTTGAAGTGGTCATATCGGGTCCTGAAGCCTGTCTTCAGAATATCTTTCTCCTGAACTCTAACCCGGTGGTATCCCGACCTCAAATCTATCTTTGAAAAGCATATAGCCCCCTGCAACTAATCAAACAAGTCATCGATCCTTGGAAGTGAATACTTATTCTTAATAGTTACCTTGTTCAACTACCTATAATCGATACATATTCTCAACGAGCCATCTTTATTCCGCACAAACAGTACCGGTGCACCCCAAGGTGAGGCATTGAGCCTGATGAAACCTTTCTTCAACAAATCTTTTAACTACTCCTTCAACTCCTTCAATTTGGCAGGTGCCATTCTATACGGAGGGATGGATATTGGTTGAGTTCCCGGAAGCAAATTGATGCTAAAAGCAATCTCTCGCTCTAGAGGAATACCTGGAAGCTCATCTAGAAACACATCTGCGTACTCTCTGACTACTAGAATAGACAAAAGTGTAGATATCTCAACATCTGCATCTTTAACTCGCACAATATGATAAATGCACCCTTTTGCAATCATTTTCCTTGCCTTCAAATAGGAAATAAATCTACCTCTGGGTGTCGTTGTATTACCTACCCATTCAACAACTGGCTCACCAGGAAAATGAAACTGGTTTCCTTTGCTCGGCAATAAACTGTGGAATAGCAAGCTGCCAACCAGTCCATGCCTATGATAGCATCAAAATCCATCATCTCTAGCTCAACTAGATCGGCTGAGGTCTGACGAATACAAATTGTCACCATACAACCTCGATAAACCCGTCTAGCTATAATCGATTGTTCAACCGATGTAGATGCCGCAAAAGGATGAGTCAGTATTTAAGGCACTATACCAAACCTCCCTGCGACAAACGGGGTAATATACGATAAAGTAGATCCTGGATCTATCAAGGCATAAGCATCATGAGAGCAAATGGTCAATATACCTATCACAACGTCAGGTGAAGACTCCTAGTCCTGTAGACCCGCTGAAGCATAGATACGGTTCTAATTACTGCCTGAACTGGAACTTCTACCTCTATATCGACCTCTACCGGCCAAATGCCATGACCCAAACCGATGGGTCGCGATGGGTGCCCGAGTCCTACCTGTAAAATACCCCTAAGCATGCTTCTAAGATATAAACCTAAATAACATCTGTTGAATTATAAGAATAATGTACATGAAGGAAATCTGACCAAAAAGGCATACATACATATGCGTGCAACATACATAGGGCGAGCCGACAAGGCTGCTATAGAAAACTATACATCTCAAAACTGGACGCCGCCAAGGCCACATACTATCCAACTAAACATACTGTCTACAGACCTCTAATAGAAATATAACTGTACAAAGATGGGATTGAGCCACATCATACCCATATATATATATATACAAACATATCATACCAAAATCAAAAGCAACTCCGGATCAAGTGGAGCATGCCAACTCTCGCTAATCAGGGATACTAAGAAGGAGGACCGTCAGCTTGCCTACCTACACCTGCGGGGATAAACACAGGCCCCGTGAAATAGGGCATCAGTACGAAAAATGTACTGAGTATGTAAGGCATAAAAATTAGTACGTAAAAGATAAAGATGAAACTTGGAATAAAGAAACACATCTTTAAATCTGAATAACTATGTAAATTCTGAAACATTTATAATGTCATGCACGTGCGTATAAATGTCGTGCCATGCATAGGTATGGATGTACATAATATCATCAAGCCACTGAGGGCATCCTATCATATCGTCTCAGCCACTGTGGGCAACATCATCAACATATACCAACTGATCAGGTGGTGGTGCGTATATAATGCCGTAACATTTTTCCCATATCCCATATACATAAATATATACATATAAAGACGCGTATATGGGTCAATGTACATGCATAAATGAATAAAATGCATGAAAATACATTAAAAATCTCAATATTATTTTCGGATAAACTTTATCAACT
The DNA here is from genome assembly GCF_000393655.2 of Nicotiana sylvestris. Lineage (NCBI taxonomy): Eukaryota > Viridiplantae > Streptophyta > Magnoliopsida > Solanales > Solanaceae > Nicotiana > Nicotiana sylvestris. The sequence continues at coordinate 62,685,618 of NC_091064.1, forward strand.
GCATATTATTTTGAGACCCATGAACAGAAGATATAATAATATGTCACATGGGGAATTAAGAACACAGAGACCCCTAGTATTTCTATGAATAGAGTCGTTTATGAAAATTGTGTATTTGCTCATTTCTTCTATATAATTGGACCATGCCAAAAAGAAGGAAGGGGTAGCCTTAACATACTTGCTCATTTTGAAGATTGCACCGTACTCTTTTGAAACCACAAAATTTTGATGGAATTACGCTGAAGTATTTTGAACAAAAATAAGCTTCTGCTTCTTTGAAGTTTGAACAAAATGAGCTTCTGCTCCTTACGTATTTGGAAGAAAGGATGATATATCAATAAGGACCCATAAACATTCTGATCCTAGCTCCTAATGTATTGAACCAAGAAAGAATGATAAGACTTATAATCAAAGTCTTATTTTAATCCTAATGAACATTCTAAGATAAGACTTATATTCAAGTCTTATTTTAGTTAAATTTTAATTTAACCATAAGTAGCCACATGGCATACATGACTAAGAGTCATCCTTAGTCATTGTGGCTTTGTGCCACGTTTTGGGGGTGTATTTTATAAATTTTTATCCACTTATTAGTTAACTGGGTAATGTCTCGTTACCTGGTAATTAACCAATTACTTGCGTAATTTAAAAATTACCACAAATTGCTTAAAATTCTACTTATTTTTAATATACTTTATACATTATACTACCATGGTCATATGGTACCTTTCATGGTACTAGTTCATAATCATCGGGTATTATTGCTCGACCCGTATTTTATCCCAAATTGGCCACTTTCAACGAAACTCGTTTTCTTTAATTTGTGTACTCTTTATCCTTCATGACACTTATTTATCGCTTTTTATAAATAGCATAAATACGTTAACGTCAAGATGATCTCATCCCCGAGTCTACCTCAATTAACTAAAGATGAAACTTTTAACGTACAAAAATGCGAGATGTAATATCCTCTCCTCCCCCCCCTTAGAAACACTCCCCCAAGTCTATATAACTTTGGCAGGGTCGCCTTCGTAACAACGCTACTACCTACTCTTCCTATAGAAACTCAATAATTTAACGCCACATAGGACCATGATCATCAATAACGATAATGGCCTCACACGACACACGACAATAACCAACACAAGAATTTTTACACGTACCTTATGGTCGTGATGTCCCAATCAGATCTCTGGAGGAGGAAATAAGTAAGGATATCTAGACTTCATGTCTTCTTCGGCCTCCCAAGTCATTTCTTCCACATTGTTGTTTCTCCAAAGTACTTTTACGGAGGCTACCTCCTTATTCCGTAGATTGCGGATTTGTCGGTATAGGATGGCAACCGGAATTTCCTCATATGACAAGTCTTCTGTAATTTGTACATCATCCGTGGGCACCACTCGGGTAGGATTGCCAATGCACTTCCGTAACATAGATACATGAAAAAATCAGATGGATAGACTCCAATTCTGAGGGCAATTCTAACTCATAAGCTACTAGTCCCACTCTCCGAACGATCCTATAAGGCCCAATATACTGTGGGCTAAGTTTACCTTTCTGCCAAACCTCATCACACCCTTCATAAGTGACACCTTTAAGAATACCCAGTCATCAACCCCGAACTCTAAATCTCGTCGCCGCATGCTAGAATATGACTTCTGACGACTCTGAGCTGTCAATAGTTGATCTCGGATAAGCTTTACTTTTTCCATGGCTTGCAGAACCAGGTCTGGCCTATGTAATCCAGATTCTCTAACATCGAACCACCCTATAGGCGACCTACACTTCCGTCCGTAAAGAGCTTCGTATGGAGCCATCTGAATACGAGAATGGTAATTATTATTATATGCGAACTCAATAAGCAGCAGATGATCATCCCAGATACCTTTGAAGTCTATTACAAAAGCTCGTAACATATCCTCCGGTGTCTGAATAGTACGCTCAGCCTGTCCGTCTATCTAGGGATGAAATGTTGTACTAAGACTTACTTGAGTCCCCAATCCTTTTTGGAAGGACCTCCAGAAGTTAGCTGTAAATTGAGCTCCTCTATCCGAGATAATAGATACAGGGACACCATGCAGTCGTATTATCTCTTTAATATAAAGCCTTGCATAATCATCTGAGGAATATGTAGTTCTAATGGGCAGAAAATGGGTTGACTTTGTAAGCTTATCAATAATCACCCATATCGAATCGAACTTACGCGGGGTACGAGGTAAGCCTACGATGAAATCCATATTAATTACTTCCCATTTCCAAGTCAGAATCTCCATAGCTTGCAATAATCCATCGGGTTTCTGATGCTCAATCTTAACCAACTGACAGTTAGGACACTGAGCAACAAACTTCGATATATCCTTTTTCATTTCGTCCCACCAATACACTTCTCTAATATCATGATACATCTTGGTCGCTTCTGGGTGGACAGAATAACAAGAATAGTGAGTTTCTGCCATAACTTGTCGACGTAGCCCTGCAACATTAGGGACACATAATCGTCCTCGATATCTGAGGTCCCCATTTTCTATAATTTCAAACAGTGTCTTCTCCTTATGAAGGGTGGTATCCCTATAATGAACTAACATAGGATCCTCTTACTCTCGTTCCTTTACTTCTGTTACTAAAGAGGATGTTGTCGTATCCTGAATAGTAATTCCAACATCACCTGAGTCCAGTAACCGAACTCCAAGACTAGTTAGCTGATGAACCCCATAGGTTATTCCCCTCTTTTCTGGCTGTAAATACGACAGGCTACCCATAGATCTACGGCTAAGGGCGTCCTACTATATTGGCCTTCCCTAGATGGTATAAAATATCAACATCATAGTCTTTAAGTAGCTTAAACCATCTCCTTTGACATAGATTCAATAACTTTTGCTTGAAGACGTACATGAGGCTCTTATGATCCGTATAGATATCAATATGAATGCCATACAAGTAGTGCCTCCACATATTTAGTGCATGAATCACCGTAGCTAACTCTAAATCATGGGTCGTGTAGTTTTTCTCGTGTTTTCCTAGTTGTCTATAAGCATACGCCACAACCTTACCATGCTGCATCAGCACACAACCCAACCCAATGCCTGAAGCGTCACAATAGATAACGTAACCATCGGTCCCATCTGGAAGCGTTAGAACTGGTGCTAACATTAATCTGTCCTTTAATGCCTAGAAACTCCATTCACAAGCATCATACCATTGAAACTTTGCTCCCTTCTGAGTCAACTTTGTCAAAGGTGCTGAAAGGGAAGAAAATCCCTCTACAAATCTCCTGTAATAACCTGCCAAGCCAAGAAAGTTACGAACCTCTGTCGGTGTTGTGGGTATAGGCCAAGTTTTTACTACCTCAATCTTTTGTGTATCCACCTGGATACCTTCACCAGAAATGACATGCCCAAGGAAATCTACAAGATCAACCAGAATTCACATTTAGAAAATTTTGTATACAACTTTCCTTCTTGAAGAACTCTGAGCACAGTACGCAGATGATCAGCATGCTCAGCCTCTGAACGAGAATACACCAATATATCATCCATAAATACAATTACAAACAGATTTAAAAAGGGAATGAACACACAGTTCATCAAATTAATGAATACTGCTGGGGCATTGGTCCAACCGAATGACATAACACGAAACTCGAAGAACCCGTATCTGGTTCTAAATGTTGTCTTCGGTATATCTTTCTCTTTAACCCTTACCTGATGGTACCCGGACCTCAAGTCTATTTTTGAAAAACACTTGGCACCTTGCAACTGATCAAATAAATTATCAATCCTCAGGAGCGGGTACTTATTCTTGATTGTCACCTTATTCAACTGTCTATAATCAATACATATCCGTAAGGAACCATCTTTCTTCCTCACAAATAACACAGGTGCTCCTCATGGTGATGTGCTAGGTCTAATTAAACCTTTTTTAAGCAAGTCCTTTAGTTGTTCCTTCAACTCTTTGAGCTCTGCGGGGGCCATATAATAGGGATGAATAGATATTGGGTGAGTATCTGGTAGTAGGTCAATAGCAAACTCAATTTCTCACTCTGGCGGGAGACCTGGAAGTTCATCGGGAAAAACATTGGGAAACTCATTAACCACTAGGATGGACTGAATGGGTGGTGAATCTACTTTCATATCCTGAACTCGAACTAAGTGATAAATATAGCCCTTATCGATCATCTTCCTTGCCTTGAGATAGGAAATAAATCTACCTCTCGACGACGTCGTATTACCTTTCCACTCCAAAATAGGCTCCCCTAGAACTTAAAATCGGACTATCTTTGATCTACAATCAATGTTGGCATGACAAGAAGCCAGCCAATCCATACCTATTATAACATCAAATTCTACCATATCTAACTCGATTAAGTCTGCTACGGTAGATCGACCATGAACTACTATTATACAACCCCTATATACTTGCTTAGCTATCACTGAGTCCCCAATAGGTGTAGACACCTCAAAACATTTAACCAATTCAGGTTTTATTTCAAACTTACTAGCAACCAACGGAGTAACGTATGATAAGGTAGAACCTGGGTCAATCATGCATATGCATCATATGAGGAGACTGATAATATACCTGTAACAACATCAAGCGATGACTCCTGGTCCTATCGTCCTGCCAACGCATAAATGCGGTTCTGAGGATTTCTCGATCTAGATGCTCCACCTCTGCCTCTACCACGACTCATTGGTGCTTGTGGACCTTGCCTAAGGGGGCGTACTGATGATGATGTACCAGCTACAGATCCCGCTGACTGAGCTATGCTTACATCACCTTTCATCGGATAATCCCTCATAACATGGCTCGGATAACCACAAGTATAACAAACACCTAATCCCATACGTCACTGCCTGGTATGCTACTTACCACATTGAGCACATCATTGCAAGGGTGACCTCATCTGATTTGACTCACCCCTATACTGAGAACTTGAGGCCCTGAAATTCTGACCAGACCCTGAATATGAGGAATGATCAAATCTCTTACCGCCAATGAGGGGGGCGCTAGCTGATGCCTGGGCTAGATACCTCGGGTATTGCTGCCTCTGACCACCTCGAAACTCACCAGAAGGACCCGAAGACCTCGCTCTCTTATTCTGGGCCCTATCATGCTCACGATCGGCCCTCTATTTCTGTTTACACTCCTCTACACCGTGATCGTATGCCTAGATATGAGAAGTATCCATGTCTGGCTGAATTGAGACTGACATACAATCGTTAAGCAAGTGAGGCTTTAATCCCATCACGAACCGGTGAACCCGATCCTCCATCTTAGATACAATAGTGGGTGCATACCTAACCAACGAATCAAACTGATGATTGTACTCCCGAACACTCATGTTACCCTACCAAAAGGTCAAGAACCTATCAACTCTGGCTCGTCTAAGCTCTGGTGGCAGATAATGACAAAGAAAAGCTTCTGTAAACTCATGCCATATGTTGATACCCAATTTCTTTCTATATATTTTCAATATGCAAAATACCTTCAAAATGGCATATATATGCATATGTAAGCATATCCAAGGGTTTTATTATTTTTCCATAATTTTTAAAGATTTTTAAACCAATTTATTTCCCTTTTTTATCTATAAAAACCCAATAATTATTTCCAAAACTATTATTTTGGTAATTCATTTATTAGACTTTTATATTTATGCTAAAATATAGCTAATATAATTTTTTTATATTTTTACAAATTTATTTAGTATTTTTAAGCTAAATTGCACATAATTGCAATATTAGCACTTTTAAGATTCAATTGTGTTTTATATTCATAAATTAATTCCTATATTTTTAAATTGTTAATTATATGTTATAAACCATTTTGGTGCTTTCAATTTATTTTCATAAATTAATTTACTAGTTTTTGTAATTTAAAAGGGGGAAACTTGGCTATTTAAATAATAGCCCAATTGTATTTCAATTGTAGCCTAAATCTGACCCCAAATTAAACCCAATTTCCCGGCCCAATTACATTTTAAACCCGATCCCTAACCCATACAATCCTACCCAACCCGGATCCCTTACCTACCTTCTTTAATCCAGGTCGTTGATCATTCAGATCAACGGCCAATATTCGCCCTTTCCATTTTTAACCTTAAACGACCCCTTACCCTACCTCTCACCAAACGCCGCCCTTGAATCCCTCTTCTCTCAATTCTCTCTGAAACCTCACATGAACCCTAGCCTCCGCCATCTAATCCCACCCTAATCCACCTCAACCCCTGCCTAATCCATGACCTCTCATGGCCATTTGAGATGTGTAATAGCCTCCTATGGCTCCTGGGTGTTTGTTTCTGTGGTTTCATAGCTAGACCTCTAGGGAACCTGGTCTAGTCCTTGCTCGATTCCTGTGCATGGCCTTTCTCCGGCCATCCATGACCTTTCTCCGGCCATTCATGGCTTTTCAAGGCAGGTCCTTGACTTTTCTGGTTAGATCGGTAACTTTCAAGGTCTTTCTCACCTTTTCTGGGTTTTCTGAAACCATAATCTTTAAGATCTTTCAATTTTCTTTCAAATCTACCTTAGATCTGTACTTACTATGAATTTCTTAAGTGTTTTCTCGAAGGTTCTTTACCTATTCTTTCAAAATGACTCTTCATTTTTTCCGATTAGGGTTTCTCTTAACCTCTTTTCTAGAGATCTCTTCTCTGATTTTGGTGTTGTTTCATGATTTTGCTATGTTACTTGTTTATGCTTTCCTTATACTTGAGTCAGCATGTTAAAAACCCTAGTTCCTTTTAGTCTTATCCGAGTTCTGAAATTGTTTGCTTAAATGTGTGCTTAAGTTCTTCGTTTGTGACTCTCTTTTCCTTGTTCGACTTGTCTGATTTGAGTTCTTTTCATCTCTTAAACTCGACTACTATTGAAGCCCTAATTTCTTAAAAGGGGGTTTTCTCACTTATTACTACTGTGAGACCTTTACTTGTTTCTAATTTCTCTTACCTGATACTATGTTCTTCTTCACTGATGTTTCTATGTGACTACTTGACCTACTTTTTTTTTTGCAATCCGCTAGGCAAGCGCCTAGGGATAATTTTTATTTATAACAAAAAAGAAAAATACAATAATTAGGAAAAGTAAAAATAAGGGGGACAATAGCAACGATCTTGTTACCCATATAACACAAACCGGGCTAACCTTACCTTACTAATCCTATTGAGGCTTGCAAACCTCGCCTACTAACAAGCATGTAAAAAATATGAAATTGAAAGGACCAAGTATTGTATGATCATCATAGAGTTTATAACATACTCTGTGATGATTTTACAGATGATAATACTAAGAAAGTGGTAGAATAAAATGTAGTACCAATTTGATTCTTGTCCCTTCTTTTCCAAAGTTGTAAAATCTTCACTTTGTAATTCTTTGTCGTTTTCAACAACTTTGTTCAAAAAGTATTAAAAAATCATGATTTCTTTTTTGATCGGTTTGACATCATTGATGTAGTTGGGGCAGCCTGCTTTTGTTTGGCAACTCTCATTGGAAGTCGCCTAACAATTGCTTCCTTGTTGGACCTTGTTGCAATTTTCATCCAGATAGCACCTGCTTTGCTTGTTCCAATATGTTCCTCCACAGTATTTGGTAGGGTATCTAGGTGGTGAAGGCATGTGCCACAAGAAGGCTTGCTTGGAATGAAATCTGGAGCATCCAACTTGCCCTTTAACTTGCCAGTCATAATACTTTCAACTTTTAGCGTTTGAAGTTCATCCTTGATAACTCTTTCCACTCGATGGCTCACAAATTGAAACTTTAGTTTACGAACATATTCCTTCTCCCTTTTCAAATTTGAGCAGTTGAATTTATTTGACAAACATGCATCTGCCAAAATTTCTGTTGCACCTGTTTCACTAACTTGCACATCATGTTCCTGCACAACAGAAAATATAGGTTCTGTTGCTGCATTCTGCTTCTGTTTCACCTTCTTTTTCTTCTTACCTGTTGATGCATTTGAGTGCTGCTGTCCAGGGATCACAGAAATGGTAGCATTTTTGTTCACATGTTGTTGTTCCCCAGTTTTATTTTGTGCTGCTACTACCATTAAGCTAGAATTAGTTGTATTTGTTCCATCATGTGATTGCCTCGACATAGGAGTGTTCACCTGTTGCTGCTGCCCAGATACTGAAATAGCTGTGGTGGATGTCACAATTTGCTGTTGTCGAAATTCTTTTTTTACTGCTGCTCCTCGATCATCAGTAGGAATTGTAACTTGACCTACTTGACTATTGAGCATCGAATATTTTTCTTACTACTGAATCCTAGCTTATTTCTGCCACTGTTGTATGTTTGTGTTATCTCTTTTGCCAATGTGCTTGGCCTCGCATGTCTGATGCTTTTGTTCACTCTATTTATATACTGAAGTGTAGAATCATGTTTCTTCCTTGATTGATCTTGAGCTGGTGACTGATTGCAAAACTTTTCTTTTACGAACCCTAATTTTTACTCATCTGTTTAAAACTAATTGATTCCTTTCCTTTACTATGATGTTTTACCTTGCTGAAGCCTTTCCCAAAATAAGCATTTTGTACTTAGACTTGGTTATTTACTTCATACTTTTACTGCCCCTTTATATGGCAATAATCAATCTGTCCCCAAACTAATTTCTTCCATTAATTAAACCTAATTACTACCCATTAAATAGTGATTCCTTAATTAAAGGGAATCACTTGTGTTAATTGATTCTGATTATGATTGTTTCCATATTTGTGTCAAGACTTTACTTATTACCTTACTTTTCACTCGTTTTCAAAAACTATAAATACCCTGCACCCCCTCTTCTTTCAAACACACGAACAATTTGAGTTCAAGAACACACACTTACTCTCAAAACTTTCTCTTTTTTCTCTGTTACTACCTGTGCAACTGCTTTGTCTAGCCGGCTAGAAGCCAAGGCTAGGCTGGGGAAATTTGTTTACTTTTCCTTTCTGCACTTTGCTTCATTACTGGTATGTCCTAGTTAATTTTCAAGCATCAACAACAACATGTTTCTTTAATCGTTCCAACTTCTTTCATTCTTGTCTACTTTTGTTTATGTTTCTGCAATCAAGTTACATTACTAGCATGTTGAAATATATTCCCTTCCCCTTTTAAATTAATGCTCTTCTATGTGTATGAATCCCAAACCCCACATCCCCTCTATGTATTTGTGTTCTCTGGACGGTTTGTGGGCATGCCAACACCATCTATTGATGTACATGACCCAAACCTGACCCTTTCTGGGGGTCATATGTTTCATACAATGTATTCCCAAAACCTCTTGACCCCTTTGTGTAACTACTGATTTTGTGTAGTTTGAGCTTTACTACTACTGTTTTCAAATCACCCTGACCACTTGCTATTTCCCAACCCAGTTTTAAATATATCTCTTTCAACTATGTTCTGCACTTCCACTGTATTCTTAGAACCTAGGTTCTACCCCTCTTGTGTGAGCCTTGCCTTGGGACCCTTGAGCTCCCTCTGAACTTGGACACATAAGGGCTGGCCCTTCCACACTGCACTCATCTTTGTCCTGTTATGCAACCTGGGTGTAAGCATTGCCCGGTGTCCCTTGAGACCCTTAGGGAACTTTGACACACCCAGGTTTGAGAAAGGCTTTGAGAACATTGGCATTTAAGGTAGTTTATTCCATAACTCAGAGAGGAAGTCAAGAATCACGCTTCCTATGGTTGTAACTCCTTGTTTTTTACACTTTTCTGATGTAATTCATTTATTTTTGGTCTGTAATAATTTGTAACAAATATTGGGGTTGGATAGTGAAAAGGGATGGGGTGATTATGCATGCTTTAGCTATTAGAAGGATGGATAACATGCATATAAGATCTGTCTAATAAATTCTGCATGTTTTATTTCTACACTTAGACACCATACCTATAGGATCTAAATAGCCATAATCAGATATCATGCCTACAAGGTTAGAATCAACTTTGAAATTAGATGTCATGCCTATAAGATTAAAATCGATTTTTCATAGAAATCATGCCTATAGGAATTTCGCTGCGATCAAATAAATCCTTCCTGCTTCATTTCACATTCAACTAGATACCATACCTATAGGACCCAAAACAGCCTTTAATATTTAGATACCATGCTTGTAGGAATTAAAATTAGCTATAATAGAAATCATGTCTATAGGATCTGAAACCAGTTTAGTTAAAAATCAGTTTGACTCGTACTGTTCTGAATCGGTTAAAACAACCTAACTCTTTTATTAATATGATTTAGAAAGCATGCCTATAGGATCCAAATCGCTCGTTTAAAATTGTTTACTGTTCTGCTGCATTCCTAATCAGTAATAGATATCATTCTTATAGGACATCACCAACATACTTAGGCAAGCCTTAGGTAATAATGACAAAACTGAATCCGTGCCTTTGTTAATTAGCAACTGCTATAACCAGCAGGCAGGCCTGATTCAGACTTCTTATTTGAGTTATGTAATAAATTGGTCTTCTTCAACAATTAAAACACCCTGCCTTAGTACCTTTAAATTATAGCCCTAAATGTATTTAAGTCATGCTGTTTATGTGCTTTATTTGAGGAGGTATACATGAGCCTCATAACTGCTTATATGTTTCCCTCTAAATGCAGTCCTACGTGTTTTGTATGTCGCCTAGTCTTTTTACCTTTAAACCTAAGAGTCAACCTAAAAAACTCTCTCTCATAGAAATAGTAGTCCTAAATTCCCCTGAGACTGATAGGAATGGGACGGGCAATAGCATGCAATAGAGGTCGAGACCAATTCACACTCTAATACTTTAACGGGGTGGGAATGGTAGATATGGATATGATGACCGATGCATTAATACCACATGTATCCCCTCTTCTGAGGAGTGTCATACCGGTGTTGGTACCCAATTTTTCCCTGTATTTTTTATATGCAAAACACCTTCAAAATAGCATGTATATGCATATATAAGTATATCCCAAGGTTACATTATTTTTTCTTTATTTTTTCAAAGATTTTCAAATCAATTTACTGCCTTATTTTATCAAGAAAAACCCAATAATTATCCCCAAATTATCATTTTGGTAATTTATTTATTGGATTCTCATGTTTATATTAAAATATAGCTAATACATTTTTCACACATTTTTTTTACAAATATATTTGGTTTTTGTTTTTTAAGGAAAAAATTGCATAATTGCAATATTAGCCATTTTTATGTTTAAATCAGTCTCATGTTTATAAAATGGGATTCTATATTTTTAAATTGATAATTATACGTTATAAGACATTTTAGTGCTTTTAATTTGTTTTCAGAAATTTGTTTATTATTTTTTTTATAAATTAAATGGGGAAAAGGTGGCTATTTAACTTATAGCCATATTTGGCCTTTTAATTTGGCCTGATTAAACCCAATACCCAACCCAAATTAAACCAACCCAAGACCCAAGCCCATTCCTAAATTTATCGACCCAACCCGGACTAAATCCTGGTCGTTGATCATTTTTTATCAACGGTCCAGATCCGCCCTTACCAACTTAAACCAAACGACCCCCCAAGACCCCTCTCATGCTTAATTTAACCGACTCTCTCTCTATCTCTCTATCTTTGGTTCTCTCTAGACCCTTCCCCCTTCCCCTCCTCTCTGATGAGTTCCATCCATCTTTTACGGCCACCCCGTGGCCTGAATCCATGGTGGTTTCACCACCCACCAGCCTTCTATGGCCCCTCATGCTTGGTTACTGAAGTTTCATGACTTTACCACGAAGAGCGGGGTCCAGACCCTTGTTGATTCAAGTTTCACGGCCATCTCTGGCCTTGCTCCGGCAAGCCATGTCTGTTTCGAGCCTGGCCTCGACTCCTCCTTCTTAGATCCAAGCCTTTTTAACCGTTTGGGTTTCTCTGAAACCTTAGCTATTGAGGTTTTTCTGATCTCTGTAGATCTGTTCCAGATCCATGTTTTCCCTAAGCTTTTAAATGATTTTCTGATATTTCTTTCAAAAGTTATGCTTTCAAAGCCTTTATTTTCCGATCTAAGGTTTTTAGATGTTTCTCTAATTTTTCTTTTTCTTTTGTGTGCTTCTTCTACTATGTTTCTTCTACTGTGTTCTTTGTGTTTCTTCTACAGTGTTATCGTTAAGTTTCTGCTACCATGTTCTTATCAGTTTCATCTACTGTGTTTTTAAGTTTCTGCTACTGTGTTCTTAATCAGTTTCTTCTACTATGTTTCTCATTAGCTTCTTCTACTATATTTCTTTTACTGTGTCTCGTATGTTGTTCTTTTACTACGTTTCTCATGAGTTTCTACTACTGAAAGAGCAAGCTAAGGGTCTCAGTTCCTTTCTGAGTCCTCTGAACCTGTTTCGATTAGTATCTTTTTCTTGATTGCTTGTCCTCTCACTTCTGCACTCGATTGATGGTAAAAACCATAGAATTTGGGGGTTCATCTGAGTTTTGAGACCATTGGTGTGACGGCCCGGCATTCGTCTCGTGATTTACCGCCCCATTTACCCCATTTCTACTTTATTATGCTTCGTTATCCGTGTTTTATATGATCGAGTTGAGTAGGTTTCGTTCAGAGTGGATTTGGTAAGAAATGAGACACTTAGTCTCTTTTGAGAAGGTTCAAGTTGGAAAAGTCAACCGGATGTTGACTTATGTGTTAGAGAGCTCAGATGTGAGTTTCGATGGTTCGTTTAGCTTTGGGAAGTGATTTATGACTTGGGAGTATGATCAGAATTGGTTTTGGAGGTCCGGTGTAGAATTAGGCTTGAATTGGCGAAGTTAGTATTTTGGCGATTTTCGGTTGTTAGGCGAGATTTTGATTCGAGGGTTGAAATTGAAATTCGAGAGTTGTTGTAGCTTCGTTATGTCATTTTTGATGTGTGTGCAAAAGTTTAGGTCATTCGGACATGGTTTGATTGGGTTTTTGATCGAAAGCGTATTCCGGAAGTTTTTAGAAAACTTAGGCTTGAATTCGATGAATTTTGGGTAATTTGATGTTGTTTGAGGTGTTTTGATGATTGGAGCAAGTTTGAATGAGGTTTTAGGATGTGTTGGTGTTTTTTGGTTGAGGTCCTGGGGGCCTCGGGTGAGTTTCGGATGGTCAATCGGACCATTTTTGGCTTTGAGAAGTTGCAGAATTGGCTGATCAGATGTTACAGGTTTTAAGCCTCTGCGATCGCGTAGGGTCCATCGCGATCGCGTAGAAGGATTTTGGGTTGGCCTGAGTTTAGCCTTCGCATTCGCGTTTTAGGTCTCGCGTTCGCAGAGGGCTTAGATCTTGTTCTTGGCGTTCGCATGCTGTGTTTCTCGTTCGCGTATCAGTATTTGGGGGTCCAGTGATTTTGTTCTTCGCGTTCGCATCACTTGGGTCGCGTTTGCACAGGTCTGGGAAATCAAGCATCGCATTCCCAATGAAGTTATCGCATTCACATAGTGTATTTTTGAGGTCATGGAATTTTGCTCTTCGAGATCACGAGGCTTGGGCTGCGATCGCGATGAAGGAATATCAGACCTGGGCAGTAAGTTTATAAAACATTTCATCCGCAATTTTGAGCCATTTTTCCACCATAGTTGATCATTTTGAGAGATCTTTGAGGGATATTAAAGAGGGATTCAAGGAGAAGTGATTGGAGGTAAGATTTATGAACGTAAAACGTGATTCTATTGTGAAACTAACCTAGAAATTCATGGAACCTACGCTAAAAATGGAAGAACTAGGGCTTGGGATTTTGAGCTTTTAAATTGGGATTTGAAGGATCATTTGAGGTCGGATTTGAGAACTCTTGATATGTATGAACTCATGGGAGGATAAGGAACCTATTGATGTAAAAATTTCTGAGTTTCGAGAAGTGGGCCCAGGGCTCGGGTTTTGCTAGTTTCGAGATTTTTGATATTTTTCGATTGTTTTTGCTTGGGCTTTGTTCCATTAGCATATTGTGACATATTCGTTCTGATTTTGGATAGATTTGACGCGCGTGGAGGCCGATTCGAGGGGCAAAAGTATCGCGAGCTAGAGTTGTAGCCCGTTCGAGGTGAGTAATGATTGTGAATGATGTCTTGAGGGTTTGAAACCTCTGGATTGCACATCGTAGTGCAATAGACACGCGATGGATGATGGGGTGGGGTCTTTTACTACTGGGGATTGAGACTTGGTCTGTCCCGACTGATGATTTTACCGCGTATTTGACTGAAACTTATTTGTTATCATCATGATTTGGGCTTCGTGCTGAGCCTTTCGGGGGATTTTGACTGATGTTTCCTCACTATACTTGTTAAAAATCATATCCTCGGTCATGTTTCTATCTATTTTAAACGATTTGAGCCGGTTTTTATCATACTATTCCTAAATGAGAGGAATTTGTGGGCTGAGATCCCTATCTTCTATTACTGTGCCCGAGAGGCTATAAGGTAAATGACTGAGAGGGGTTGAGAACCCAATGGTGAGGATATTATATATGTTATGGATCAGGCTGCACGCTGCAACAATACTTATATGGACCGGGTTGCACGCCACAACAATATATCTCTTGGGCTGTAGGAGCCCCTCCAGAGTCTGCACAACCCCTGTGAGCGCAATCGACTATCTATAAGGATCGGGCTGCACGCCGTAGTGATGTACGGATCGGGCTGCATGCCGCAGCGGTTATTCTGAATTCTGTTATTATGAGAGATATATGGGTCGAGAGCTGAGAATGAGCATTAAGTAATGAGAGTGAGCCTGAGTAGTTGATACTATTCTAAGTGTTTGATACTGTGCCCGAGGGGCGGATTTCTACTTGTTAATTACCTGCTAAATTACCTGTTTTACCTGATTTAAAGAGGTTTCACTTGACTTCTTCACTGATTTACTGCTTTATGTGATTTTTACTGCTTTGATATAGAATTGCTTTGTGGCTTTACATGTTTTCATGCTTTCAGCCATTATTTATAATTATTATTCACTGGGTCGGAGTACTCACATTACTCCCTGCACAGTGTGTGCAGATTCAGGCATCGCGGAGTCCGCTCCTGAGTGTTGATCTTCCCGTCCAGGAAATGTTTCATAGATCACGAGGTAGCTGTTGGCATCCGCAGCCCCTGTGCCTCCCTTATATTATCATTCTCATGTTCTTAGAACTATTGTATCGGGTTTAGTGATTAGTAGACTGTATCAGAATTTCTTTTAGTTGCTCATGACTTGTGACACCCCGGTTTGGGTTGTGTCGGGATAGTTTTTACTGTTGTCATCGTTAATTCTGCAAATTATGGATATTATATCATGCTTTAGAACTATTTATGATATTTAACTGTTTAAAAGAGGTGTTCTGTTTTGGTCGGGCTGGCCTTGTCTTCACGAGAGGCACCATCACGACCAGGTTCGGGAATTGGGTCGTGACAAGTTGGTATCAGATCCTAGGTTACATAGGTCTCACGAGTCATGAGAAGGTTTAGTATAGTCTCGCGTATCAGTATGAAGACGTCTGTATTTATCCTCGAGAGGCTGTAGAACCTTTTTAGGAAAAACTTCATATCCTTGAACTTTTTGTCGTGCGACCTTGTTGATCCAATAATTAAACTTCTATTATTCTATTCTCTCACAGATGGTGAGGACGCGAGCTACCGGACGAGGTGGACGAACACCACTACAACCCACTGAGGCCACCAGAGGCCGTGGACGCGGTCGTGGCAGAAGCAGAGCAGCAAGGGCAGCACCTGTTGATCCACCAGCTACCCCAGCTCCGGATCAGGCTCCAGCAGCACTAGTTCAGGCACCAGTTGTGCCCATCGTAATCTCGGGTCTATAGGAGACCTTGGTACAGATCTTGACAGTTTGCACTAACTTGGATCAGGCAGTTTCAGCCACCACAGTAGCAGCAGCTACTTCACAGGCCGGAGGAAGCAATCAGACCCCCGCAGCTCGCACACTTGAGCAGGTAGTACAGGGACTACAGACACCGGGGGCACCTCCAGCCCAGGCGGTTGCACCAACTCAGGAGTTTGTTGTGCCGGTTATGTCAGATGATGAGCAGCATTGTGTTAAGAGGTTTGGTAGACTCCAGTCTCCGTCATTCAGTGGTGCTGAGGGCGAGGATGCCCATGGTTTTCTAGATAAGTGTCAGCGGATGCTCCGTACAATAAGGATTCTGGAGTCTAGTGGTGTGGCATTTACCACCTTTCAGTTTGTTAGGGTTTCCTTCACTTGGTGGGAGGCGTATGAGAGGCGTAGGCCTGTGGGAGCAGCGCCCCTCACTTGGCAGCAGTTCTCCACTCTCTTCTTGGAGAAGTATGCACCGCAGTCTCGCAGAGAGGAGTTGCGTAGACTGTTTGAGTGGTTGAGACATGGGGATATGACTGTGTCATAATATAAGTCGAGGTTTTCTAGGTTGGCTCGTCATGCCGTTTGGATGGTTCTGACAGATTATGAGAGGATCAAGAGATTTGTTGATAGCCTTAACTATCATCTCCGTATTCTTATGACCCGAGAAAGGGTGTTGGGTGCTACGTTCGAGGAGGTGGTTGATATCGCTCGCGAGATTGAGATGGTTCACCATCAAGATCGAGAGGAGAGGGAGGCCAAGAGGCCTCGAGGATCGGGTAGTTATAGTGGTGCTCATTCGAGGGGCCAGTTCCAGTATGGTAGAGGTAGTTCTTTTAGGCCTGCTCAGTCAGCCCGTCCAAAGTATCGCGGGGCATCTTCGGGTCATGGTCATCATGGATCTCAGCGGGGCCAGTCATCACTCAGTGCCCTACCAACCTAGAGCTCATCACGAATCCCATCAGTCCAAGGTTCTTCTATGCAAGGTCCTTCTACTGGTCATCCCATTGATAGGGGTTCCCTTCAGTCCCTATCTCCAGCACCGGGTAGTTGTTATGAGTGCAGAGAGTTTGGACATATGAGGAGGTAGTGCCCTCAACTTCGTGATGGTCAGCTTCAGCAGAGGGGTCAGCCCTCGACTTCTGCTCTAGTTACTTCACCACCCGCCCAGCCAGCTAGGGGTGGGGGCCAGGCAGCCAGGGGTCTCCCCAGATGGGGAGGTCGATCAGGCGGTGGCCAAGCTCGTTTTTATGCCACTCCAGGCAGGACATATGCTATTGCTTCAGATGCTGTCATTACAGGTATTGTTTTAGTCTGCCACAGAGATGCCTCTGTATTATTTGATCATGATTCCACCTATTCTTATGTGTCCTCGTATTTTGCTCATCATTTGGGTATGTCCCGAGAGATGCTTGCTTCACTTGTTTATGTATCTACCCCGGTGGGCGATACTATTGTTGTAGACCATGTGTACCGATCATGTGTGGTGACTATTAGGGTTCTGGAGACCCGAGTGGATCTATTGCTATTGAGCATGGATTGGTTATCTCGGTGTCGTGCTATTCTAGACTGTCATGCTAAGACATTCACTTTGGCTATGCCGAGTGTACTGCGGATCGAGTGGCGTGATGTGACTGATTATGTTCCTAAAAGAGTGATATCTTTCTTGAAGGCCCAACGTATGGTTGGGAAAGGTTGCCTTTCATATTTAGCGTTTGTGAGGGATGTGGGAGCTGAGACTCCTAGCATCGATTCGGTTCCAGTTATGAGGGATTTTCCCGATGTGTTTCCTGCAGACCTGTCGGGCATGCCACCGGATAGGGATATTGATTTTGGTATTGACCTGGTGCCGGGCACTCAGCCTATTTCTATTCCGCCGTATCGTATGGCACCAGCAGAGTTGAAAGAATTGAAGGAGCAGCTTCAGGAACTCCTAGATAAGGGGTTCATTCGGCCTAGCGTGTCACCTTGGGGTGCGCCGGTTCTTTTTGTAAACAAGAAGGATGACACAATGAGAATGTGCATAGATTATAAGCAATTGAACAAGGTAACAATTAAGAATAAGTATCCCTTGCCTCGCATTGATAATTTATTTGACCAGCTTCAGGGAGCGAGAGTGTTCTCCAAGATTGATCTCCGTTCGGGCTATCACCAGTTGAAGATCAGGGATTCAGATATTCTTAAGACTGCTTTCAGGACTAGATATGGTCATTATGAGTTTCTTTTCATGTCTTCGAGCTGACCAATGCCCCAGCAGCGTTCATGTAATTGATGAACAGTGTATTTCGACCTTATCTGGATTCGTTCATTATAGTATTCATTGATGATATTCTGGTGCACTCTCGTAGTCAGAAGGAGCGCGCAGAGCATTTGAGGGTTGTATTGCAGAGACTGAGGGAGGAGAAGCTTATGCAAAGTTCTCCAAGTGTGAATTTTGGCTTAGTTCAGTGGCTTTCTTGGGACACGTGGTGTCCAGTAAGGGTATTCAGGTAGATCCAAAGAAGGTAGAGGCAGTTCAGAGTTACCCTAGATCGTCCTCAGCCACAGAGATTCATAGCTTTCTTGGGTTGGCAGGCTATTATCGCTGGTTTATTCAGGTATTTTCATCTATCGCATCGTCCTTGACCAAGTTGACTCAGAAGGGTGCTCCATTTGTATGGTCGAACGAGTGTGAGGAGAGCTTTCAGAAGCTCAAGACAACTTTGACCACAGTTCCAATATTGGTTTTGCCATCAGCTTCAGGTTCATATACCGTATATTGTAATGCCTCGAGAGTTGGGATTTATTGTGTATTGATGCAGGAGGGTAGAGTTATTGCTTGTGCTTCTCGTCAGTTGAAGCCCCATGCGAAGAATTACCCTGTTCATGATTTGGAGTTGGCTGCCATAGTTCATGCATTAAAGATTTGGAAGCACTACTTGTATGGTGTATCTTGTGAGGTATTCATTGATCATCGTAGCCTTCAACATTTGTTCAAGCAAAAGGATCTTAATTTGAGGCAGCGGAGATGGTTGGAGTTGCTTAAGGATTATGATATCACTATATTGTACCATCTATAGAAGGCCAACATGGTGGCTGATGCTTTGAGCCGAAAGGCAGTGAGTATGGGGAGCTTAGCATACATTCCAGTTGGGGAGAGACCTCTTGCAGTTGATGTTCAGGCCTTGGCTAATCGGTTCGTGAGGTTGGATATTTCGAAGCCAAGTCAGGTATTGGCGTGTGTAGTTTCTCGGTCTTTCTTATATGATCGCATCAGAGAGCGCCAGTATGATGATCCGCATTTGCTTGTCCTTAAGGACAAAGTTCAGCATGATGATGCTAGAGATGTGACCATTGGTGATGATGGGGTTTTGAGGATACAGGTCCGTATTTGTGTGCCTAATGTGGATGGGCTTCGGCAGTTGATTCTGGAGGAGGCCCGTAGCTCGCAGTATTCCATTCATCCGAGGGCTGCGAAGATGTATCGGGATTTGAGGCATCACTATTGGTGGAGAAGAATGAAGAAAGATATTGTGGGATTTGCAGCTCGGTGTCTCAATAGTCAGCAGGTGAAATATGAGCATCAGAGACCGGGTGGCTTGCTTCAGCAGATGGTTATTCCTGAGTGGAAGTGGGAAAGGATTACTATGGACTTTGTTGTTGGACTTCCACGGACTTTGAAGAAGTTTGATGCTATTTGGGTGATTGTTGATCGGCTGACCAAGTCCACACACTTCATTCCTATGTGTACTACCTATTCTTCAGAGCGGTTAGCAGAGTTATACATTCGGGAGATTGTTCGGCTGCATGGTGTTCCAGTTTCTATTATTTCAGATCGGGGTACTCAGTTTACTTCCTAGTTTTGGAGAGCCATGCAGAGAGAGTTGGGTACTCAGGTGGAGTTGAGCACAGCTTTTCATCCTCACGAACAGGCAGTCCGAGCGTGCTATTCAGATATTGGAGGACATGTTGAGTGCTTGTGTTATTGATTTCGGAGGTTCATGGGATAGGTTTCTACCGCTTGCAGAGTTTGCTTACAACAATAGCTACCAGTGAAGTATCCGGATGGCTCCATATGAGGCATTGTATGGGAGGCGGTGTAGATCTCCAGTTGGTTGGTTCGAGCCCGGCGAGGCTAGACTATTGGGGACAGATTTGATTCAGGATGCCTTAGAGATGGGGAAGGTGATTCAGGACAGGATTCGTACAACGCAGTCGCGACAGAAGAGTTATGCGGACCAGAAGGTTCGAGATGTGTCCTACATGGTTGGCGAGAAGGTTCTGCTGAAGGTTTCACCCATGAAGGGTGTTATGAGATTTGGGAAGAAGGGAAAGTTGAGTTCGCGATTCATTGGGCCTTTTGAGGTGCTTCGGAGGATCGGGGAGGTGGCTTATGAGCTCGCTTTGCCACCTAGCTTATCGAATGTGCATCCGGTATTTCATGTTTCTATGCTCCAGAAGTATATTGGGGATCCGTCTGATGTTTTGGACTTCAGCACGGTTCAGTTGGATGAGGATTTGACCTTTGATGTGGAGCCAGTAGCTATTTTGGGTCATCAGGTTCGGAAGTTGAGGTCAAAGGATATAGCTTCAGTGAAAGTGCAGTGGGGATGTCGGCCTATGGAGGAGGCTACCTGGGAGACCGAGCGGGATATGCGGAGTAGATATCCTCACATATTCGAGGCTTCAAGTATGTTTCTTGACTCGTTCGAGGACGAACGTTTGTTTAAGTTGGGGAGGATGTGACGACCCGGCCAGTCGTCTCGTGAGTTACCGCTCCACTTCCCTCATTTCTTCTTTATTATGCTTCGTTATCCGTGTTTTATATAATCGAGTTGAGTAGGTTGCGTTTGGAGTGGATTTGGTAAGAAATGAGACACTTAGTCTCTTTTGTGAAGGTTCAAGTTGGAAAAGTCAACCAAATGTTGACTTATCTGTTAGAGAACTCGGATGTGAGTTCCGATGGTTTGGTTAGCTTCGGGATGTGATTTATGACTTAGTAGTGTGATCGGAATTGGTTCTGGAGGTCCGGAGTAGAATTAGGCCCGAATTGGCGAAGTTAGTATTTTGGCGATTTCCGGTTATTAGGTGAGATTTTTATCCGAGGGTCGTAATGGAAATCCAAGAGTTTCTGTAGCTTCATTATGTCATTTGTGATGTGTGTGCAAAATTTCAGGTCATTCGGACATGGTTTGGTTGGGTTTTTGATCGAAAGCGTATTTCGGAAGTTTTTAGAAAACTTAGGCTTGAATCCGATGAATTTTGGGTAATTTGATATTATTTGAGGTGTTTTGATGATTGTAGCAAGTTTTAATGAGGTTTTAGGATGTGTTGGTGTTTTTGGTTGAGGTCCCGGGGGCCTCGGGTGAGTTTCGGTTTGTCAATCGGACTATTTTTGGCTTTGAGAAGTTGCAGAATTGGCTAATCAGATGTTGCAGGTTTTAAGCCTTCGCGATCGCATAGGGTCCATCGCGATCACATAGAAGGATTTTGGGTTGGTCAGAGTTTAGACTTCGCGTTCGCGTTTGAGGTCTCGTATTCTGGAGGGCTTTGATCTTGTGCTTCGCGTTCGCATGATGTGTTTCGCGTTCGCTATAAGTATTTAGGGGTCCAGTGGTTTTGTTCTTCGCGTTCGCATCAGTTGGGTCGCGTTCGCATCAGTTGGGTCGCGTTCGCACAGGTCTGTGAAATCAAGCATCGCGTTCGCAGTGAAGTCATCGTGTTCGCATAGTGTATTTTTGGAGTCGTGGAATTTTGCTCTTCGTGATTGCGAGGCTTGGGCCGCGATCGCGATGAAGGAATATCAGACTTGGGCAGTAAGTTTATAAAACATTTCATCCGCAATTTTGAGCCATTTTTCCTCCATAGTTGATCATTTTGAGAGCTCTTTGAGGGAGATTGAAGAGGGATTCAAGGAGAAGTGATTGGAGGTAAGATTTATGAACCTAAAACGTGATTCTATTGTGAAATTAACCTAGAAATTCATGGAACCTAAGCTAAAATTGGAAGAACTAGGGATTGGGATTTTGAACTTTTAAATTGGGATTTGAAGGACC
This sequence comes from Nicotiana sylvestris, assembly GCF_000393655.2. Taxonomy (NCBI): domain Eukaryota; kingdom Viridiplantae; phylum Streptophyta; class Magnoliopsida; order Solanales; family Solanaceae; genus Nicotiana; species Nicotiana sylvestris. The sequence continues at coordinate 62,707,398 of NC_091064.1, forward strand.
ATTTGAGGTCGGATTTGAGAACTCTTGATATGTATGAACTCGTGGGAGGATAAAGAACCCGTTGATGTAAAAATTTCTGAGTTTTGAGAAGTGGGCCTAGGGCTTGTGTTTTGCTTGTTTCGGGATTTTTGATATTTTTCGATTGTTTTCGCTTGGGCTTTGTTCCCTTAGCAAATTGTGACGTATTCGTTCTGATTTTGGATAGATTCGATGCGCGTGAAGGCCGATTCGAGGGGCAAAGACGTCGCGAGCTAGAGTTGTAGCCGGTTTGAGGTGAGTAATGATTGTAAATGATGTCCTGAGGGTTTAAAACCCTGGATTGCACATCATAGTGCTATAGACACGCACTGGATGATGAGCGTGGGGTCTTTTACTACTAGGGATTGAGACTTGGTCCGTCCCGACAGATGATTTTACCGCATATTTGACTGAAACTTATTTGTTATCATCATGATTTGGGCTAAATGCCATATTTGGGCTTGTGCCAACTATTTGAGCCCTTCGGGGATTTTGACTGATTTTTCCTCTCTATACTTGTTAAAAATCATATCCTCAGTCATGTTTCTATCTGTTTTAAACGATTCGAGCCGGTTTTTATCATACTATTCCTAAATGAGAGGAATTTATGGGCTGAGATCCCTATCTTCTATTATTGTGACCGAGAGGCTGTGAGGTAAATGACTGAGAGGGGTTGAGAACCCAATGGTGAGGATATTATATATGTTATGGATCGGGCTGCACGCTACAACAATACTTATATGGATCGGGTTGCACGCCACAACAATATAGCGCTTGGGCTGTAGGAGTCCCTCTAGAGTCTATACACCCCCAGTGAACGCAGTCGACTATCTATAAGGATCGAGCTGCAGTCCGTAGTGATGTACGGATCGGGCTGCACGCCGCAGCGGTTATTCTGAATTCTGTTATTATGAGAGATATATTGGTCGAGAGCTGAGAATGAGCACTAAGTGATGAGAGTGAGCCCGAGGAGCTGATACTGTTCTGAGTGATTTATATTGTGCCCGAGGGGCGGATTTCTACTTGTTTTTTACTTGTTAAATTACCTGTTTTACCTGATTTAAAGAGGTTTCACTTGACTTCTTCACCGATTTACTGCTTTACATGATTTTTACTGCTTTGATATAGAATTGCTTTGTGCCTTTACGTGTTTTCATGCTTTCAGCCATTATTTATAATTATTACTCACTGGGTCGGAGTACTCACATTACTCCCTGCATCGTCTGTGCAGATTAAGGCATCGCGAAGTTCGCTCCTTAGTGTTGATCTTCCCATCCAGGCAGTGTTTCGGAGATCATGAGGTAGTTGTTGGCGTCTGCAGCCCCCGGGCCTCCCTTATCTTATCATTCTCATGTTCTTAGAATAATTGTATCGGGTTTAGTGATTAGTAGACTGTATCAGGATTTCTCTTAGTTGCTCATGACTTGTGACACCCCGATCTGGGCTGTGTCGGGATGGTTTTTACTGTTGTTATCGTTAATTCTGCAAATTATGGATATTATATCATGCTTTAGAACTGTTTATGATATTAAACTGTTTAAAAGAGGTGTTCTTTTTTAGTTGGGCTGGCCTTGTCGTCACGAGAGGCGCCATCACGATCGGGTTCGGGAATTGGGTCGTGACAAGTTGGTATCAAAGCCTAAGCTACATAGGTCTCACGAGTCATGAGCGGGTTTAGTAGAGTCTCGGGAATTGGTACGAAGACATCAGTATTTATCCTTGAGAGGTTGCAGAACCTTTTTAAGAAAAACATCATATCCTTGAAATTCTTGTTGTGCGACCTTGTTGATCCAAGAACTAAACGTCTGTTATTTTATTCTCTCACAGATGGTGAGGATGCGAGCTACCGAACGAGTTGGATGACCACCAGTGCCACCCACTGAGGCCACCAGAGGCCGTAGACGCAGTCGTGGTCGTAGCAGAGGCAGAGCAGCAAGGGCAGCACCTGTTGATCCACCAGCTGTCCCAGCTCCGGATCAGGGTCCAACAACACCAGTTCAGACACCAGTTGTGCCCATCGTGATCCCGGGTCTATAGGAGGCCTTGGCACAGATCTTGATAGTTTGAACTAGCTTGGCTTAGGCCGTTTCAGCCACCACAGTAGCAGCAGCTACTTCACAGGCCGGAGGAGGCAATCAGACCCCCGCTGCTCGCACACCTGAGCAGGTAGTGCAGGGACTACAGACACCGAGGGCACCTCTAGCCCAGCCGGTTGCACCAGCTCAGGAGTTGGTTGTGCCGGTTATGGCAGATGATGAGCAGCGTCGTCTTGAGAGGTTTGGTAGACTACAACCTCCGTCATTCAGTGGTGCTAAAGGCGAGGATGCCTAGGGTTTTCTAGATAAGTATCAGTGGATGCTCCGTACAGCAAGGATTCAGGAGTATAGTGGTGTGGCATTTACCACATTTCAGTTTACTGGGGATGCCTTCACTTGGTGGGAGGCGTATGAAAGGCGTAGGCCTGTGGGAGCAGCGCCCCTCACTTGGCAGTAGTTCTCTACTCTCTTCTTGGAGAAGTATGTATAGTATTCTCGCAGAGAGGAGCTGCGTAGATAGTTTGAGTGGTTGAGACAGGGGGATATGACTGTGTCACAGTATGAGTTGAGGTTTTCTGAGTGGGCTCATCATGTTGTTTGGATGGTTCCAACAGATCGTGAGAGGATCAGGAGATTTGTTGATGGCCTTAACTATCATCTTTTTATTCTTATGACTTGAGAAAGGGTGTTGGGTGCTACGTTCGAGGAGGTGGTTGATATCGCTCGCGAGATTGAGACGGTTCGCCGTTAAGATCGAGAGGAGAGAGAGGCCAAGAGGCCTCGAGGATCAGGCAGTTATAGTGGTGCTCCTTCGAGGGGCTAGTTCCAGCATGGTAGAGGTCGTTCTTTCAGGCCTGCTCAGTCAGCCCGTCTAGAGTATCGCGGGGCATCTTCGGGTCATGGTCATCATGGATCTTAGCGGGGCCAGTCATCACTCAGTGCCCTACCATCCTAGAGGTCGTCACATGCCCCATCAGTCCAGGGTTCTTCCATGCCAGGTCCTTCTACTGGTCATTCCAATGCCAAAGGTTCCCTTCAGTCCCCATCTCCAGCACCGGGTAGTTGTTATGAGTGCAAAGAGTTTGGACATATGAGGAGGCAGTGCCCTCGACTTCGTGATGGTCAGCTTTAGCAGAGGGGTCAGCCCTCGACTTCTGCTCCAGTTACTTTTACCACCCGCCCAACCAGCTAGGGGTGGGGGTCAGGCAGCCATGGGTCTTTCTAGAGGGGGAGGTCGATCAGGTGGTGGCCAGGCTCGTTTTTATGCTATTCCAGGCAGGACATATGCTATTGCTTCAGATGCTGTCATTACAGGTATTGTTTCAGTCTGCCACAGAGATGCCTTTGTATTATTTGATCTCGGTTCCACCTATTCTTATGTGTCCTCGTATTTTGCTCATCATTTGGGTACATCCTGAGAGTTTTTTGCTTTACCTGTTCATGTATCTACCCTGTTGGGTGATGCTATTGTTGAAAACCGTGTGTATTGGTCACGTGTGTTGACTATTGGGGGTCTGGAGACCCGAGTGGCTCTATTGATATTGATCATGGTGGATTTTGTTGTCATTTTGGGCATGGATTAGTTATCTCCGTGTCGTGCTATTCTAGACTGCCATGCTAAGACAGTCACTTTGGCTATGACGGGTGTACCGCAGATCGAGTGGCATGGTATGACTGATTATGTTCCTAGTTGAGTGATATGTTTCTTGAAGGCCCAGCGTATGGTTGGGAAGGGTTGCCTTTCATATTTAGCGTTTGTAAGGGATGTGGGAGATGAGACTCCTAGCATTGATTCTGTTCCAATTGTGAGGGATTTTCCCGATGTATTTCCTGCAGACCTGCTGGGCATGCCACTGGACAGGGATATTGATTTTGGTATTGACCTGGTGCCGGGCACTCAGCCTATTTCTATTCTGCTGTATCGTATGGCACTAGCAGAGTTGAACGAATTGAAGGAGCAGCTTCAGGAACTCCTAGATAAGGGGTTCATTTGGCCTAGCGGGTCACCATGGGGTGCGCCGGTTCGGTTTGTAAAGAAGAAGGATGGCACAATGAGAATGTGCATCGATTATAGGCAATTGAACAAGGTAACAATTAAGAACAATTATCCCTTGCCTCGCATTGATGATTTATTTGACCAGCTTCAGGGAGCGAGAGTGTTTTCCAAGATTGATCTCCATTCGGGCTATCACCAGTTAAAGATTGGGGATTTATATATTCTTAAGACTACTTTCAGGACCAAATAAGGTCATTATGAGTTTCTTGTCATGTCTTTCGGGCTGACCAATGCCCCAGCACCGTTCATGCATTTGATGAACAGTGTATTTTGACCTTATCTGGATTCGTTCGTTATAGTATTCATTGATGATATTTTGGTGTACTCTCATAGTCAGAAGGAGCACGCGGAGCATTTGAGGGTTGTATTGCAGAGATTGAGGGAGGAGAAACTTTATGCAAAGTTCTCCAAGTGTGAATTTTGGCTTAGTTCAGTGGCTTTCTTGGGACACGTGGTGTCCAGTAAGGGTATTTAGGTAGATCCAAAGAAGGTAGAGGCGGTTCAGAGTTGGCCAAGACCATCCTCAGCCACAGAGATTCGTAGCTTTCTTGGGTTGGAAGGCTATTATCGCCGGTTTGTTCAAGGATTTTCATCTATCGCATCGCCCTTGACCAAGTTGACTCAGAAGGGTGCTCCATTTGTATGGTTGGACAAGTGTAAGGAGAGCTTTCAGAAGCTCAAGACAGCTTTGACCACAGCTCCAGTATTGGTTTTGCCACAGCTTCAGGTTCATATACCGTATATTGTGATGGCCCAAAAGTTGGGATTGGTTGTGTATTGATGCAGGATGGTAGAGTTATTGCTTATGCTTCTCGTCAGTTGAAGCCCCATGAGAAGAATTACCATGTTCATGATTTGGAGTTGGCTTCCATAGTTTATGCATTGAAGATTTGGAGGCACTACTTGTATGGCATATCTTGTGAGGTATTCACTAATCATCGTAACCTTCAACATTTGTTCAAGCAAAAGGATCTTAATTTGAGGCAGCGGAGATGGTTGGAGTTGCTTAAGGATTATGATATCATTATATTGTACCATCCGTGGAAGGCCAACGTGGTGACCGATGCTTTGAGTCGAAAGCCAGTGAGTATGGGGAGTTTGGCATACATTCCAGTTGGGGAGAGACCTCTTGCAGTTAATGTTCAGGCCTTGGCCAATTGGTTCGTGAGGTTGGATATTTCGAAGCCCAATCGGGTATTGGCGTGTGTGGTTTCTCGGTCTTCCTTATATGATCGCATCAGAGAGTGCCAGTATGATGATCTGCATTTGCTTGTCCTTAAGGACAGAGTTCAGCATGATGATGCCAGAGATGTGACCATTGGTGATGATGGGGTGTTAAGGATTCAGGGCCGAATTTTTGTGCTCAATGTGGATGGGCTTTGTGAGTTGATTTTGGAGGAGGCCCATAGCTCGCGGTATTCCATTCATCTGGGTTCTGTGAAGATGTATCGGGATTTGAGGTAGCACTATTGGTGGAGAAGAATGAAGAAAGATATTGTGGGATTTGTTGCTCGGTGTCTCAATTGTCAGCAGGTGAAATATGAGCATCAGAGACCAGGTGGCTTGCTTCAGCAAATGGTTATTCCTGAGTGGAAGTGGGAAAGGATCACTATGGACTTTGTTGTTGGACTTCCACGGACTTTGAAGAAGTTCGATGCTATTAGGTGATTGTGGATCGGCTGACCAAATCCGCGCACTTCATTCATGTGTGTACTACCTATTCTTCAGAGCGGTTAGCAGAGTTATACATTCGGGAGATTGTTCGGTTGCATGCTGTTCCGGTTTCTATTATTTCAGATCGGGATACTCAGTTTACTTCCTAGTTTTGGAGAGCCGTGCAGAGAGAGTTGGGTACTCGGGTGGAGTTGAGCACAGCTTTTCATCCTCAGACGGACGGGAAGTCCGAGCGTGCTATTCACATATTGGAGGATATGTTGCGTGCTTGTGTTATTGATTTCGGAGGTTCATGGGATAAGTTTCTACTGCTTGCAGAGTTTGCTTACAACAACAGCTACCAGTCAAGTATCCGGATGGCTCCATATGAGGCATTGTATGGGAGGCGGTGTAGATCTCCAATTGGTTGGTTCGAGCCCGGCGAGGCTAGACTATTGGGGACATATTTGGTTCAGGATGCCTTAGAGAAGGTGAAGGTGATTCAGGAGAGGCTTCATACAACGCAGTCGCGACATAAGAGTTATGCGGACTGGAAGGTTCGAGATGTGTCCTACATGGTTGGCGAGAAGGTTCTGTTGAAGGTTTCACCCATGAAGGGTGTTATGAGATTTGGGAAGAAGGGAAAGTTGAGTTCGCGATTCATTGGGCCTTTTGAGGTACTTCGGAGGATTGGGGAGGTGGATTATGAGCTCGCTTTGCCACCCAGCTTATCGAATGTGCATTCGGTATTTCATGTTTTTATGCTCCGGAAGTATATTAAGGATCTATCTCATGTTTTGGACTTTAGCACGGTTCAGTTGGATGATGATTTGACCTTTGATGTGGAGCTAGTAGCTATTTTGGGTCGTCAGGTTCGGAAGTTGAGGTCAAAGGATATAGCTTCAGTGAAAGTGCAGTGGGGAGGTCGGCCCGTGGAGGAGGCTACCTGGGAGACCGAGCGAGATATGCAGAGCAGATATCCTCACCTATTCGAGGCTTCAGGTATGTTTCTTGACTCATTCGAGGACGAATGTTTGTTTAAGTTGGGGAGGATGTGACGACCCGGACAGTCGTCTCGTGAGTTACCGCTCTGTTTCCCCTATTTCTGCTTTATTATGCTTCGTTATCCATGTTTTATATGATCGAGTTGAGTAGGTTGCGTTCGGAGTGGATTTGGTAAGAAATGAGACACTTAGTCTCTTTTAAGAAGGTTCAAGTTGGAAAAATTAACCGGATGTTGACTTATGTGTTAGAGAGCTCGGATGTGAGTTCCGATGATTCAGTTATCTTCGGGAGGTGATTTATGACTTAGAAGTGTGATCGGAATTGGTTCTGGAGGTCCGGTGTATAATTAGGCTTGAATTGACAAAGTTAGTATTTTGGCGATTTCCGGTTGTTAGGAGAGATTTTGATCTGAGGGTCGGAATGGAAATTCGAGAGTTGCTATAGCTTGGTTATGTCATTTGCGATGTGTGTGCAAATTTCAGGTCATTCGGACATGGTTTGGTTGGGTTTTTGATCGAAAGCGTATTTCGGAAGTTTTTAGAAAACTTAGGTTTGAATCCGATGAATTTTGGGTAATTTGATATTGTTTGAGGTGTTTTGATGATTGGAGCAAGTTTGAATGAGGTTTTAGGATGTGTTGGTGTTTTTGGTTGAGGTCCCGGGGGCCTCGAGTGAGTTTCGGATGGTCAATCGGACCATTTTTGGCTTTGAGAAGTTGCAGAATTAGTTGATCAGATGTTGCAGGTTTTAAGCCTTCGCGATCACGTAGGGTCCATCGCGATCGCGTAGAAGGATTTTGGGTTGGCCTGAGTTTAGCCTTCACGTTCACGTTTGAGGTCTCGCATTCGCGGAGGGCTTTGATCTTGTGCTTCGCGTTCACATGTTGTGTTTCGCATTCGCGTATAAGTATTTGGGGGTCCATTGGTTTTGTTCTTCGCGTTCGCATCAGTTGGGTCGCGTTCGCACAGGTCTGGGAAATCAAGCATCGCGTTCGCAGTGAAGTGATCACGTTCGCATAGTGTATTTTTGGAGTCGTGGAATTTGCTCTTCGCGATCGCGAGGCTTGGGCCGCAATCACGATGAAGGAATATCAGACCTGGGCAGTAAGTTTATAAAACATTTCCTCTGCGATTTTGAGCCATGTTTCCACCATAGTTGATCATTTTGAGAGCTCTTTGAGGGAGATTGAAGAGGGATTCAAGGAGAAGAGATTGGAGGTAAGATTTATGAACCTAAAATGTGATTCTATTGTGAAATTAACCTAGAAATTCATGGAACCTAAGCTAAAAATGGAAGAACTAGGGCTAGAGATTTTGAACTTTTAAATTGAGATTTGAAGAACCATTTGTGGTCGGATTTGAGAACTCTTGATATGTATGAACTCGTGGGAGGATAAGGCACCCGTTGATGTAAAAATTTCTAAGTTTCGAGAAGTGGGCCCGGGGCTCGGGTTTTGCTAGTTTCGAGATTTTTGATATTTTTCGATTGTTTTTGCTTAGGCTTTGTTCCATTAGCATATTGTGACGTATTCGTTCTGATTTTGGATAGATTCGACATGCGTGGAGGCCGATTTGAGGGGCAAAGGCATCGCGAGCTAGAGTTGTAGCCGGTTCAAGGTGAGTAATGATTGTAAATGATGTCCTGAGGGTTTGAAACCCCGGATAGCACATCGTAGTGCTATATTGATGTGAGACACGCACTGGATGATGAGCGTGGGGTCTTTTACTACTGGGGATTGAGACTTGGTCTGTCCCGACTGATGATTTTACTGCGTATTTGACTGAAACTTATTTGTTATCATCATGATTTGGGCTAAATGTCATATTTGGGCTTCGTGCCAACTATTTGAGCCCTTTGGGGATTTTGACTGATTTTTCCTCACTATACTTGTTAAAAATCATATCCTCAGTCATGTTTCTATCTATTTTAAATGATTCGAGCCGGTTTTTATCATACTATTCCTAAATGAGAGGGATTTGTGGGTTGAGATCCCTATCTTCTATTATTGTGCCCGAGAGGCTATGAGATAAATGACTGAGAGGGGTTGAGAACCCAATGGTGAGGATATTATATATGTTATGGATCGGGCTGCATGCCGTAGCAATACTTATATGGATCGGGTTGCACGCCACAGCAATATAGCGCTTAGGCTGTAGGAGCCCCTCCGGAGTTTGCACACCCCCAGTGAGCGCAGTCGACTATCTATAAGGATTGGGTTGCACGCCTCAGCGATGTACGGATCGGGCTCCACGCCGCAACGATTATTCTGAATTCTGTTATTATGAGAGATATATGGGTCAAGAGCTGAGAATGAGCACTAACTGATGAGAGTGAGCCCGAGGAGCTGATACTGTTCAGAGTGATTGATACTGTGCCCGAGGGGCGGATTTCTACTTGTTATTTACCTGCTAAATTACCTGTTTTACCTGAGTTAAAGAGGTTTCACTTGACTTCTTCACTGATATAGAATTGTTTTGTGCCTTTACGTGTTTTCATGCTTTCAGCCATTATTTATAATTATTACTCATTGGGTCGGAGTACTCACATTACTCGTTGCACCATGTGTGCAGATTTAGGCATCGCGGAGTCCGAACCTGAGTGCTGATCTTTCCGTCCAGGCAGTGTTTCAGAGATCACGAGGTAGTTGTTGGCATCCGCAGCCCCCGTGCCTCCCTTATCTTATCATTCTCATGTTCTTAGAACTATTGTATCAGGTTTAGTGATTAGTAGACTGTATCAGGATTTCTCTTAGTTGCTCATGACTTGTGATACCCTGGTTTGGGCTGTATCGGGATGGTTTTTACTATTGCTATCGTTAATTCCACAAATTATGGATATTATATCATGCTTTAGAACTGTTTATGATATTTAACTATTTAAAAGAGGTGTTCTGTTTTGGTCGGGCTGGCCTTGTCTTCACGAGAGGCGCCATCACAACCAGATTCGGGAATTGAGTCGTGACAATTGGCTATATGATTTGCTTGTGCTTCATCTCTGAACTTGCCTGATTTCAAAAACCCTAATCTTTTAGACCTATTTGAGTTCCTGGAGTTGTTTCATCTACTGCTTCATTAAGTTTCAAAATCATTGTTTCAATTTTGTTTCTTCTTATGATTCTGACTTTTGCTAAACTCTATAAGACCTTTTACTTGACCCCTTTTCGCATGCCTGATACTTGTGTGCTCTTTATACGTACTGAACTTCCCTCTAAAAGGGCTTTCAATTTTTGATTAATTTCAGACTTCCTTTTGTATAAGTTTGATTGATTTCTTTCCTTGTTTGTTGACTGCCCTGTTACTCGACTTAATTTAAAAAAAATTCTCAGCTTTTCTGACTTGGTTCATTCATGGACAAGTGATTGCAAAATCTCTGATCCTTGATTTATTAGCTACTAATTGATTTCTCTTGCCTTATTTATGCAACCGTATATTTCAAAGCTCTGCCCTTAAAATAAACTTTTATGTATTTACCCCTAATTGCCTACTTTGCACAATATGTTTATTTGATTTCTTTCCTTAAATAGTTTTACCTTTTGAGTCCGAATTCCTTAATTAAAGGAAGTCTTGTGTTGATTGATTCTTAATTGACATCCAGTTCCTTAATTGTTTTCTTACCTTATTTCTGCTTGTTTTTCACACTATAAATACACGACTCTTTCATTAGCACACCCATCACTCATAGTCTTTCTAAACTTACACTTACACGCAATAGTATTCTCTCTTATTGTCTGCATTGTGGCCTGTTTACAAGACCTACTACTTTCTCTATTTGTTTCTTTGAAACTGGTATGTTCTGATGTAAGCTTTAGCACCACAATAAAGTGTTTATTTATTGCTTTCGTATCTATGTGAACTCATTGTTTCTGTATAGTTCAACACTTACTTTAGCATACTGATTTCTTTTTGCCAGTTCTATTCTGAATCCCAAACCCCTGCCCCCTAAGTGTTTGAGCTATGGTTTAAGGCATGACAATATGCAAATTATTGTCCATCAATTAAATTTGATCCCTTGGGATCCTAGCCTCTAAATAGTGTGTTCTAACAGGCTTATAGGCATGCTAGCATTCTCCATTGCTGGGCATACCCACAGCCTGCCCTTGCTTCTTTCAATTTCCCTATTCCCCCTAAACCCCTTATGTGTACTTATTTGTCGCTCTTTCCCTCTCCTTTCCCCCTTTTAGAATTCTGTTCTGCACTTGCACACTCTCTTAGTCTTTAAGTTATGCCCCTCTCTTGTGAGCCTTGCCTTGGGACCCTTTGAGCTCCCTCTGAACTTGGACACTTGAGGGCTAGCCCTTCCATACTGCATTTGTCCTAATCTGATAATACCTTTGGGTGTGAGCATTGCCCGGAGTCCTTTTTCAGGCTCTTAGGGAACTTTGACACACTCGAATGCGAGAAAGGCTTTTGATCTAGATCTTATGGAGTTGGTTTACCTCATATTTCAGACATGAAGTCTGAATCAGGCTCTCCTTTGGTTGTACTTTTATTTACATTTTTGGATGTATTTTACTTTATTCTGAGTTGTAATAATTTGTAATAAACTCTTGGGGATGGCTAGTGAAAAGGATGGGTAACTATGTATGCAAAGGGTAGATACCATGCCTATAGGTCATTCTAAATTCTGCAACTCTCATATAGAAATCATGCCTATGTCATTCTGAATTCTGCATATGCATATAGAAAATATGCCTATAGGTCCTTCTGAATCTTGTATAATCCATTTTCATCTAGAAATCATGTTCATAGGTCTTAAACAATAAACTGCATATAGATATCATGTTCATGTCTTAAAACAATTTCTGCCAGTTAGATACCATGTTTAGAGGTTAAAACCTGTCTTCAGCACCTAGATATCATGCCTATAAGGTTTCTGCACTTTTACCATGTCTATAAGGCTTCTGACCAACTACGCGTAGAAAGCATGTTTATAGGAATTATTGATCGAATCTGAATCGCTTCATTCATGTCTAGAGCTAAACCAGTAATAACAAGGATCATCATTTGCAGAACTCATGACCTTCGTAAAAAACTTGCTTTCTTTAATAATCTGACAACCATTTTAACCAGTACGTATTCAGTTTATTATTATTTCTTTATGAATTCAGTAGATACAATGCCTATAGGATCCTTGTCCAACACATAGGCAAGCCTTAGGGCGAAGTTATAAACTTAATCTGTGCTATTAACTACAACCAGCAGGCAGTCCTGATTCGGGCTTCTTATCTGAATTATGTAATAAATTAGTCTGCCTCAACCTTTAAGTTCTTAATCAGACTATAAACAGTATGTGAAAGTCATGCTAATTATGTGCTTTCTTTGTTCAAGGAGGTATATCTGAGCCTTTTACTTGTTATGTGCTTTCCCCCAACTTGCTATACATGTTTTTGTATGTCGCCTTAGAATTTTGACTTTGAAACTACAAATAAGCCTAATATCCCTCCCCCTTAGGATTAGTAGTCCTAAATGCCTCTGGGACTGATAGGATTGGGACGGGTAATAGCATGCAATAAGTAAACGAGACCATTCCGTGCTTTAATACCTTAAGGGGGTAGGAAAGGGTAGATATGGATATGATGACCACGCGATAACGTCTCGTGTATCCCCTCACTGAGGAGTGATTACTGGATGTTTTGTGGGGTGATCCATATTATTAATAAACCTAGGACCCCCCTTTTTCCTTTGTTTCTTTGTTTCTTCTAAAGATTTCAAACTATTTCTTTTAAGAAAATTAGATTCCTTTTAATTCTTTCAAATTTTGTCTGTAGTCATTATGTGAAAATCCTCTCTTATTTGAAGTTTTATTTGCCTACATGTTATTTGCACCTAAATTCACAACAATAGTCTGGCCGGGAACCACACTAGTGAATCCTGAGGGGTGCCTAATATCTTCCCCTTGGGATAATTTCAAGCCCTTACCAAATATCTGGTTACTAAAATCAAACCTTCTTGGTGTCCTAATGTACCTTAATCATTAGGTGGTGACTCTTCAATTCAAACCCAAATTCCCAAAAAGTGAACGAGTTGTCCTCCCAAATGTCATAAACCCGATTTCGCGAGAAAAATGGAGCGCGACAGCGTGGCGACTCTGCTGGGGACTTTTAGGTTAGTACCATTTCAGACTATTATTGTGAATATATGCTTCTTTATGCGCAATTATCTGTTTATTTCTTTCAAGCATTCAATTTTCTTTTCGATTGCAAAACTGACTTGTCTTTTTGTTTCTTTCCTTTATTACTTTTCTTTACTACTTTCCCTTACTACTGCTATAAATTATAAAGAACTGTTGTATTTACTGCTTTTATAACGTGCAAATACATGACAACCTACTTTAATTATTGCATAATCATGCTCAACATCATATTTCACTCGTGCCAAACAAAATACCATAGCAACGATTATAATTAGTGGTTGCTCTCTTCCGATATTATCACCTCCTAAATCCGGAAAAGGTGTATTTGCGGTAAAACCAGTCGATCAATGGTGTAGTCGACAGTTCTGTACCTTTACACCTTAAGTTGTCCGCTCAAGGGTACCAGCCTAAAACCCCATAGAGACCTTACTTTGTTTAACTGTGCATGCATCATGGTCAAACTTAGCCGAGTCATTTATGTTGTCCGCATAATGACTTTTTAAGATAGCCTTATCCAAAGTCCATTGGGTTTCCCTAAAACCCAAACGGACATTATCACGTTCTGTGCATTTATTTGGAGAACTAAATGTTTCCATGCTAATTGTTGATATTAAATAGTCGAGTTCGGTGGGGGGGTATGGTCTTAACCCTGTTTTGCAGAAAATGAAGAGCGAGGTCCCCAGTTTCGATGTGGTTAGCACGCCCCTACTCTTGCTAGACTAGTGGAGGAGTCTTCCATCAGATAACCAAATCAATGAGTGGAAAGAGAGGGCTTCCAGAGCTAGTGAAAAGTTGGAATATCTGGAATACAGTCTGCTGGAATTAGAAGGGAAAGTGAGGAAGAAAGTTACTGACTACCAGAATGTTGAGGGAAATGAAGGAGAACACCTGACAAAGGCATTTTTACTGGTGAACCTACGCGAACTAGAGGATCTCATCAACAAGAGCATTCAACCTGAGGAAGGTCCTTCTGGGACTAAATAGATAGGAGTTTTCGTTTGCTTTAAGAAATGTAATAAGGTCAATGGCCCCTAGTGACATTTTATTTCCTGTTATTTAGTGTCGTTTTGGGATTCGTCTATTTTTTATCAATAAAATGAGGCATTTAGCATTCTAAGTTCTCCAAATCTATTTGTTTCTAGGCCCACCTCGGGCACAAAGAGGTTCCTAAATAGGACAAGATTCACATTCTTGCACTATGTGTTTAAATATTGCAACATCTTCTTATAATCCTCACTAACTTGTTATCTTTTTTTGTTTTTACTTTTGTTTTATTATTCCCCTCCCTAAAGGTTAGTTCGTGCACTCTGGCAACATCATCTTATTCCATGAGATCCAGGATCCCTCCACCTACTCCCCCTCTTAGTCCTGTTAGAAACAATGACATGGACTGTTATGTTGTTCTCGAGGAGGAGGGGGAAGAAGGCCCTTTCATACAGGCTGTAAGCAGAGGAGAACGCCTCAATAACTGGACCATCAGGACAACCAGAGCCCGACGAGCCTCGAGGTAGCAAGGCTGAACAAGCATCATGCACTATCTTTTATTTTTACTAGTTGACTTTCCTTCTGCATTTTAAATTTTTGCAATAAGATCTTCAATGTTCAAAACAGTTATGGAATTTATCAAAGCATTTCGATTTTCCCTATAAATCTTACTCTTATTATTTTCTCTCATTACTTTACTTATACAGCATTACTATTACTTATCTTGATGAACTAATGACTGTGACATGCAACGAGACAACACAATAAACGGAGATAGATTCAGAGGAAGATGACATACCGGAAGAGATTGTTAAAGAAGATGAGAATTTTGAGAACAGACCTAAATCCAACCTAGACGAGATTGAGATTGTTAGCCTGGGAAATGCAGAGAATGTCAAAGAAACACGAATCAACATTCATTTGTCACCGTCAGAAAAGGAAGAGTACACAAAATTTCTAAGGGAATATGTGGACATATTCGCCAGGTCGTATGATGACATGTACATCTATTGTGGCACACAAACTACCAACTGATCCGACATGTCCACCGGTAAAGCAAAAACTCAGAAAGTTCAAGCTTAATATGAGTTTGAAAATCAAAGAAGAAGTCACTAAGCAGGACAAAGCCAAGGTTCTCAGGGTAGTAGAATATCCGATGTGGTTAGCCAACATTGTGCCGGTACCAAAGAAGGACGGAAAGGTCCGAGTCTATGTCGACTACCGGGATCTCAACCGGGCCAGTCCAAAAGACGACTTCTCCTTGCCGAACATACACATCCTGATCGACAATTGTGCCAAGAATGAGTTGCAGTCATTTGTAGATTGTTTTGCGGGGTATCATCAGATCTGGATGGATGAAGAAGATGTTGAGAAAACGGCTTTCATTACGCCGTGGGGGATATACTGTTACAAGATGATACCGTTTGGATTAAATAATGCTGGGGCCACCTACATGAGGGCCATGACCACCATTTTCCACGATAGGATACACAAGGAGATCGAAGTATATGTAGATGATGTTATCATTAAGTCCAATAAAGCCACTGATCACATGGAAGATTTGAGGAAGTTCTTCAATAGACTGAGAAGGTACAACCTAAAACTAAATCCTGCGAAGTGCGCATTTGGGGTTCCTACCGAAAAACTACTTGGGTTCATTGTAAGTCATCGAGGAACAGAACTGGATCCATTAAAGGTCAAAGCTATTCAAGAGTTACCACCGCCAAAGAACAAGAAGGACATGATGAGTTTCTTGGGGAGACTTAACTATATCAGCTAGTTCATAGCACAATCTACAGTTATCTCTGAACCAATCTTTAAGATGATGAAGAAGGATTCCGCTACCAAATGGACTGATGATTTCCAAAAGGCCTTCGATAGAATCAAGGAGTACCTGTCAACACCACCAATTTTGGTCCCGCCAGAGCTTGGTAGACCTCTATTACTCTACCTCGCAGTATTGGATGGAGTGTTCGGTTGTGTTCTGGGGCAACATGATGAAACGGGGAGAAAAGAGCAGGCCATCTATTACCTCAGTAAGAAGTTCACCCCATACGAGGCCCGGTATTCTCTGTTAGATCGCACCTATTGTGCTTTAACTTGGGTAGCTCAGAATTTGAGGCACTACTTATGCGCCTACGCTACATATCTCATATCAAGGATGGATCCTTTGAAGTACATCTTTCAGAAGCCCATGCCTACCAGCAAGCTAGCTAAGTGGAAAATCCCGTTGAGTGAATTTGACATTGTTTACGTGACTCAGAAAGCGATCAAAGGATAGGCGCTAACAGATCACCTTGCCGAGAATCCCATAGACGGAGAATACGAACCCCTAAAAATGTATTTTCCTGATGAAGAGGTATAATTCATAGGAGAAGATATTGCAGAATCCTATGAAGGTTGGAGAATGATTTTCGATGGAGCAGCAAATTTCAAAGGAGTCGGCATAGGAGCAGTCCTAGTATCAGAAACCGGCCAGCATTATTCGGTGTCTGCCAAACTCAGGTTTCCTTGAACCAACAACATGGACGAGTACGAAGCCTGCATCTTAGGGCTCAAGATGGCCATTGACATTAACATTCAAGAGTTGCTAGTAATTGGGGATTTAGACTTGCTTATACATCATGTCTGAGAAGAATGAGAGACCAAGAACTCCAAGATACTCCCTTATCTGCATCATGTACAGGAGTTGAGAAAGAGGTTCACAAAGATAGAGTTCCAGCATGTTCCTAGAGTCCAGAATGCATTTGCCGATGCATTAGCTACCCTATCATCCATGATACAACATCTAGACAAGAACTTTATTGATCACATTCCGGTAACGATCTATGATGAGCCAGCCTACTGTGCTCATGTCGAAGAAGAAGCAGATGGAAAGCCTTGGTTTCATGATATCAAGGAATATTTGGCAAATGGAGAATACCCAAAACTTTGCGAAAACTACTCAGAAGCGCACACTTCGAAGGTTGTCTAACAATTTCTTTCATAGCGGAGGAATCCTGTATAGGAGGACTCCAGATTTGGGATTACTAAGGTGTGTCGACACGAAGGAAGCATCTAAACTACTAGAAGAAATCCATGCTGGGACCTGTGGTCCATATATGAATGGTTTTGTCTTAGCCAAGAAGATACTCTGGGCTGGTTACTTTTGGATGACTATGGAGACAGACTGCATCCAGTATGTCCGAAAATGCAACCGCTGCTTAATACATGCAGACATGATCAAGGTACCCCCAAATGATCTTACTACAACAAGCTCACTGTGGTCGTTCACTGCTTGGGGAATGGATGTTATTAGACCAATAGAGCCTGCCGCCTCCAACGGGCATAGGTTTATCCTAGTAGCAATCGACTATTTCACCAAATGGGTCGAGGCAGCATCTTACAGAGTAGTGACTAAGAAAGTCGTGGCAGACTTCGTCCGCGACCGTATCATTTGTCGGTTCGGGATTCCGGAGTCAATCATCACTGATAATGGTTCCAATATCGACAGTGACCTGATGAAAGCCATGTGTGAAACCTTCAAGATCAAACACAAGAATTCTACAGCCTACAACCTCAGATAAACGGAGCCATAAAAGCTGCCAATAAGAATATCAAGAAGATACTAAGGAATATGATAGAGAAGCATAAGCAGTGGCATGAGAAGCTATCATTTGCTTTATTGGGATATCGCACCACAGTCCGCACATCAACCGGGGCAACCCCCTATATGCTAGTTTACAGTACAAAGGTCGTCATTCCTGCTAAGGTAGAAATTCCCTCCCAAAGGATCATACAAAAAGCTAGGCTCGACAATGCAGAGTGGGTGAAGAGTCGTTACGAGTAGATGGCTCTTATCGATGGAAAGAGAATGAATGTAGTTTGCCATGGTCAACTTTATCAGAACAGAATGTCCAGAGCCTTCAACAAAAGCGTCAAGCCGAGATAGTTCACACCGGGGTAGCTAGTGTTAAAGAAAGTTTTTCCGTATCAAGATGAAGCCAAGGGGAAATTCCCTCCCAACTGGCAGGTTCCATTCATGGTTCACCGGATTCTAACAGGAGGAGCCCTCATACTCGCAGAAATGGACGGAGAAGTCTGGCCGAAGCTGATCAATTCAGATACAGTCAAGCGTTACTATGTGTAATCTTTATGCTTTCCTCATATGATGTAATTTGAACTACGCCTGACCTGATTCCCATTTAAGAGGGGATACG